>NC_064810.1:149625713-149803088 GCF_023721935.1 Panthera uncia
GGGGGAGGGGCAGAGAGAGAGGGAGACACAGACCTTGAATCAGGCTCCAGGCTCTGAGCTGTCAGCACAGAGCAGGACGCAGGGCTCGAACCCATGAACGGTGAGATCATGACCTGAGCCGAAGTCGGACGCTTAACTGACTGAGCCACCCAGGCGCCCCACAACTAAAAAAAATTTTTAAAGAACATGAAAGACAAGAAAAGATCAAAGAATTCTTCTGAACCACAGACTCTAAAAGGGGGTCTGGACAATCCCATGCAACAAGACTTCCTAGGCAGAGTCCTGGACCAGAGAAGAGAAAAAGCCACCGTGGGTCAGCTGGTGAAACCTGGATGGGATCTGTGAATTGGAGGTTAATGTTGCACAAATGCTGATTTCTAGGCTTGGAGGGTGGTATGCTGGTGGTGTAGGGGACAGTCTCTGTTTGGGAGACGTGCATGCCAGAGCGTTCTGTGGTACTGAAACATCACATCTGCCATTTGCTCTCCAAACATTCAGAAGAAAGCTAGAGAGCAGACAGTGGAACAAACACGGTCATGTATTAACAACGGGGGAATCCGGTGAGGGGCATATGGGAGTTCTTTACACACACCTGGAGGCATCTTGATGAAGGTCTCCTGGGCATGCACATCGGCCTGTTGCATGATCCGTTCTTTCTCTGCAAGAGCTCGTGCGCGGCCCTGAATGATATGTCTCTCCAACATTTCAATTTCATCCAGCCGCTGCTTGTAGAGCTCCCGAATCTGACGGGTAGACCATCAAACGCACAGAAATCTGGTGAGATCACAGAGCTTTACTCACCCTCCTCCCAGCATCAGGCTTCCTGGGAAACCCAGAGCAGTCACAGAGCTATGGAGGCCATCTGGTCCAACCCAACAGGTGTGAAAACTGAGACCCACCGAGGGAAACGCCTTAAAGGTTTCACCGGCAAGTCAGGGAAAGAGCCGAGCCTGAAAGTCCACCTCCTGCCTTCACGGCTGCCACGCAAACGCGGAAAAGGCACACAAACCACCTGGGGTAGACAGAATTGTGCCAGGCAGGTGCCCCTTCAAGGAAGGACCTGCTACCTAGCAGCAGGGAGTGTAAGGAGCATTCAGCCTCCAGCTGTCAGCCCCTTCACAGTTGACCTCAGCTGCTGGAAAGTGCTCATCTGGGACTCCCTACAAGGGATTCCTCGGCAGTGCGGATCCAAGGCAGCTGCTTTCCTCCCTGTACAGATGGGGAAGCAGGTGTGTTCTCATCTGTACAAGGGACTGGGCGTGCTTCCTCAAATCTGGACACGGAATGCCTAGGTTCCGACTGTGGTGTGTGATACAAACACAGGCAGCCCCAAAGGGGTGACTTTTAGCTTCACGATCTCCAGGGAACAATTATTCAGCTATCTGCCCCAGGCCTTTTATTTATACGTGCAATATGTAACTGTGCGTGTGCATGTAGAGAAATGACGATGAAGAGGTGCTCCAGACATAGGCTGTGTGTGTGTGTGTGTGTGTGTGTGTGTGTGTGTGTGTTACGTAAATGCGTGGAAAGCGTGTCCTTCTACTACACTGTCGAACGCACCGACGCACGGACTCTGCGCTTTCCCAGCGGCATCCCCAGGGCCTCGCCCCCGGCAGGTGCCGGCATTTGTCCAGCG
This sequence comes from Panthera uncia, assembly GCF_023721935.1. NCBI lineage: Eukaryota > Metazoa > Chordata > Mammalia > Carnivora > Felidae > Panthera > Panthera uncia. The sequence goes on from NC_064810.1 coordinate 149,627,350, forward strand.
GTTGAGTCCCGTGGGAACCCGCCTTTCTGGGGTTGCGCCCTGGGTCCCCCGCACTGTCCCCCGCCCCGTCCCCGGCGAGCACCGGCAGGGAGCGCGCGGGGCTCCGGGCCGCCTCACCCGCCGAAGCTCGTCCACGAATTCCTCGTGGCGCGCATCCTGGCTGCCGCGGGCCTTGATCAAGTTCGCGCTCAGGTCCTCGCCGATCACCTCGTTGGTGTACAAGCTGAGGAAGAGGCCGGTGAGCAAGTGCGAGATGTCTTGGGTGCGCAGCGAGGTGGGGCGCAGACGCAGCAGTGGCGGCTCGGGGAGCGGCCGGAGCGCGGCGGGCCCCGCGCGGCGGGCCCGGCCCCCAAAGCCGTAGTGAGAGGCTTCGGAGCAGGCGACCGAGGACAGACGGGTGGACTCGCTGGGGCTGCGGACCCGGGCCTGACGCGAGGCGGGCGTCCACGTCGCGCCCCCGAACGCGCAGGACCCGGACTCTGCGGACAGCCGGTCCCCTGCTCTCCCCGTCTCCATGGCAACTGAGACGCCGCTCACGCCTTGCCGCCCTTCCGCTTCCGGCCGCGCCTCTTCCGCTTTGCCTCGCTCGTCGGCGGTGCCTTCGGTGTCGTCACCGATGTAAATATTCGCATCTTCTCTGTCGACTTTGTTAAAGTGAGCTTCGCGTCGGGCACCTGTGGAAACACAGTTCGCTGGCGCAGCCAGGTCGGTCTGGATGCAAAACCTGGTTCCTAACTACCTCTCTTCGTCCGTTCATTCTCTGATTTCTTAAGCAATTATTAATTCGCTCATTTAATATTTATGGTATAAAGACTGTCTTTCAAGTCTGTGCTGGGAGCTGAAGATACCAAAGGAAGTAAGATGCTGCTTCTGCCCTCAGTCGTGTGTGTGTGTGTGTGTGAGAGAGAGAGAGAGAGAGAGAGAGAGAGAGAGAGACGTGGAGACCAGCGTGATGAGCAGGGAGGGAACTGGAAAACAGTGCTAGCTTTTAGTGGGTTAAGCCCAAGGTGGCGATAAGTGTTGGTTATCAGGGAACCACAAAGTGACAGGACCTCATCATTCTGCGGACGGAGCGTAAACAGTGGCTTTTTGGACGAAGTGAAGACCGGGCAGAGATTTTTTTTTTAAATCACCATCATTAGTCATCAGGGAAGTGGAAATTAAAACCACAGCGTGATACCGCTAACACTTAGTACAATGTCAGGAAGTTAAATAAATGTACCAAATGAGTTCTGGTGAAGATGTGGGGAAACTCAAAATCTCATGTTGCCATGGGAGTACAAACTAGTACAGCAACTCTGGAAAACGGTGTGGCAGTTTCTTAGAATGTTACACATACAGGAGGCCCACTCCTAGGTATTTTCCGGAAGGAAATGAAAACCTAGGGGCACACAAAACCCTGTACACAAACGTTTATGGCGGCTTTGTTCACCATCTCCTGGAAAAAAAACCCAAGTGTCCTATCCACTGGCCAAAGGATAAATTGGGGTGCATCTATACAACAAACGCTCTCAGCAATAAAGAGGAAACAGACTACTGATACAACAGCAGGGATGAATATCAAATGCATTACGCTAGGTAGAAAAACCCATTCTCAAAAGGCTATATACCAAATGGTTTCATTTTTAGGACCTTCTGAAAAGTACAAAACAGAAAACATCAGTGGTTGCCAGAAGCGGGTCATGGAAAGTAATGTTGGCTCTAAAGGAGGCTGAGGAAATTCCTTGGGGTGAGGGAACTGTTCTTTATTGCAGTGGTGGTTACACAACTGTATAGCTTTGTCAAAGCTCGCAGGACTATAAAGGATAAATCTTATTGTATACAAATTACGCTCCAGTTTTTTAAAAAATGAAGGGGATAAAAAGGATGAGTAGGAATAAGCCAGGAGAGGAGGAAAAGGGGCACTCTGGGCGGAGGGAACCCATGGTACAAAAGCCAGGCAAGAGCACTGCACGTGGGGGAAAAAAATCCCAGCAGTTCATGAGTGGAAGTTAGAGTTTGAGCGGGACGAATGAAGCTGAGTGGCAAGGGCCAGATCATAAGCAGGTTTGTAGGCAACATTAGAGAATTTAAACTTCGTTCTGAGCACAGAAGGGCCATCAAGGGTCTTCAGGTGGGAGTGTCATGGTGAGTTCTGTGTTTACTGAGAGCGCTCTGGTTGCCGTGAAAGAACAGACTGGAGGGAGGCAAGAGGCATCAATGTGATGGGTTAGGAAAGTAATGCAGAGGTTAGGAAACAGGCGGATTGGGAGTTTAGGGTAGGGGAGAGGAATGGATTGGAGACATGTGAATGGGGGAATTCACAAGACCTACCGGTGGAAAATGGGAGTATGAGAGAAGAGGGGCCCAGAATGACTCCCCAATAACCTGTGTGTGCAACCAGTCGGGGGGGGGGGGGAGGATCATCTCCACTGAAAGGGGGGAGAGGACCACGCTTGTCCAGGACAGCCACTTGAGATCCCACAGACTGCCATCATTAGCACACGATGGCTTCTGCTCACAGCTGATACAGTTCGCTGCTTTTTCCTCCTGGGGTGAGCCTGTGGGCCTTCACAGCTGAAACCCGCTCCCTGAGATGAGCCCCAGGGTGCTTGCCCACGGACCTGGGCCACTTCTGCTTCTCTTGGGTGGGCCTGGCTCCCTTATCTGCCCTGTTCAGTACCTTTCCCGTCCTCAGAGAAGACCCTGCTGTGAATCTCCCCCAGCATCTTTCTCTGCAGCGTGAGGGACCAAAGAGACCTGTCCCATGCCCACCCTCCAGGTACCTGGGGCCCCAGAATTATTTGCTGAAACATCCTAAGCCCATTGACAGGGCCTCCAGTGCAGGATATATATATATATATATATATATATATATATATCCATATATATGTATGCACACACACACACACAATTTTTTTTTTTAAGTAGACTTCACACCCAGTGCAGAGCCCAGTGGCAGGGCTTGAACTCACCACCCTGAGACCAAGACCTGAGCTGAGATCAAGAGTTGGACACGTAACCAACTGAGCCACGCAGGCGCCACCGCAGGCTTCTTTTTCAAAGCCTTCCTCCCGTTGCTGACTGGTGTGTGCCCCGAGGAGCAGGTTTGGTGGGAAGTGGAAGTGGACCGGGCTTGGGCAAGTGGGCTGGTTTGCCCAGTTATCCACGCGCACGCAAGGCCCCCGGTGGTGCAGGAAGGTGCTGTGGGTGGGAAGAGAAGCAGAACGGGGGGGAGGGGGGGGGCTCCGCTGCTCTGGTGTTAGGAGCGGGCCAGCCCAAACCCCACGGTCTTGTTGGTTAGAAGCAGTTCCTGTGGAAGCTCCCTGGTCCCCTTCCCTGTCTTGGGGAAAGACAGGACAGTGGATTCTTGCCATCACCTTTGGCCTCTCAGTGCTGCCTCCAGACAGCCTCAGAGAAGCTCACAGGGCCTCTGCCCCAGCCTGGGAGCGTTCTCCCCTTTTTCTGGGACCCTTCCCGCCCTCTGGCTTCAGCCCCTCTGCTCTGTCCAGGCTGAGGTCTCCCGCAACCTTTGGGCTCCTCCAGTGGCCCGCCTCCGCGGCCACGCCTCTGTCGTTATCTTCTACCTTTCAGCAATATAGGCCACTGCCTCTTCCACTCCTGCCTCGCTTCCCCCTCCTCTGTGTTTCCCCCATATCCACCCCTGTCTCCCTCTGGGACTGGTCTCCCTCTGCCTGAGAAGCTGGATCCATCCCTGATTCTGCCTCCGGCATTCGACTTCTGTTTGCCCCCTGACTGAACCAATTAAGGAAATGGTTCAGACCCGGCCCCAGAAGAAACAAGGAACAAGGGGCCGGGGCCCTCACTGGCGCCACTCTCCGGCCTCCTCCCCTAGGCAGACCTCTTAGCACAAAGAGAATCCCTTGAGCTGCCTTCTTCACTTTGTCACAATCTGTTCTGCTGACCAGAACTTTTGTTTCTTTTAAACAAATGCAGGCCCACTCACTGTATGAAAATATCTTTTTTTTTTTCAATATATGAAATTTATTGTCACATCGGTTTCCATACAACACCCAGTGCTCATCCCAACAGGTGCCCTCCTCAATACCCATCGCCCACCCTCCCCTCCCTCCCACCCCCCATCCACCCTCAGTTTGTTCTCAGTTTTTAAGAGTCTCTTATGCTTTGGCTCTCTCCCACTCTAACCTCTTTGTTTTTTTTTTTTTTCCTTCCCCTCCCCCATGGGTTTCTGTTAAGTTTCTCAGGATCCACATAAGAGTGAAAACATATGGTATCTGTCTTTCTCTGTATGGCTTTGTATGAAAATATCTTAAATTATTCAGTCGGGTGCCCCCTAATGAGCTTCACCTTGTACAATGTTTTTGTTTTGTTTTGTTTTTGAAGTTTATTTATTTATTTTGAGAGAGAGAGAGAGAGCGTGCGCACGCACGCGAGCACAAGTGGGGGAGGAACAGAGAGAAATGGGGAGAGAGAAAGTCCCAAGGAGGCTTCGCACTGTCAGCACAGAGCCCGATGGAGGGTTCGATCTCACGAACCGTGAGATCACGACCTGAGCCGAAATCAAGAGTCAGATGCTCAACCGACTGAGCCACCCAGGCGCCCTTCACCTTGTACAATGTTTTTGTATGTAATATACAGATAATATCACAGAGTTAGATAATAATATAATATCACGGAACTAGAATTGCGTAGCCAAAGGGTGTGTCCTTGTTAATATTTCAGATGCTGCCAAACTGGCCTCCAGAAAGATTATCCCAGAGCAGATCTCCACCAGCATTATGTGAGAGCCGATGGACGTTTTCAACATGTTTTCAACCACATTCCAGATTTTATTCCCAGCCTGCACCCGCCTCCAAAACTCCAGATTTGTACATCCATCATGTCCTTGATATGTCGCCTTGGCCATCTGAAGGTATCTCAAACTTAGTATGTCCGGAGTAGAGCCCCTCCTCCTCCTCAGTCTTCTCCATTTCGGGTTTTGGGAGCTGCCTCCTTCCGAGGCCCAGCCAGAAGCTTGGAGTCATCCTCGACTCCTCTCTTGATCATACTGGCCCCACTGGTAATTCTTGCTGGCTCTCCCATCAGACTGTATCCAGAGTCCTACCGCTTCTCTGACCCCCAGTCCTACCGCCGAGGTCTGGGCCACCATCTCCATCACCTGAATTACTGCGACAGCCTCCTCACCCAGCTCGCTGCTTCACCCCTTGTCCCTCCATGATACTCCTCCCTGCAGGCAGAGTGATTCTTTGAAAACACGGGTGGGATCATGTCCCTCTTTGACCTGAAACCTTCCAAGTGCTCTCCATTTCTCCCAGTGTAAAAGTGGAAGCCCTTAGAAGGCCCAGCAGAACCTGGTCCCCATTACCTCTCGCCTCCTCTCCTTATCTCTCTCCCTCTGCCCCAGTCACACTGGACTCCTTGCCGGTCCCCCAACACACCAGCCACACACCTGCCTCAGCCTCGACACTTCCTGTCCCCTCTGCCCAGAATCCTCTTTCCCAGATATCCCCGAAAGGCTCTCCTACATGTCTTTGCTCAAATGTCACTTGCCTTGTAAGATCCAGCCCATTTAAAATTGAACCCTCTCCCTTCCAGAATTCCCTCACCTTACACACCTTGTAATATACAACTCACTTCTTATGTTTATTATAGCGTCTCTTTTTGTCCTACTAGAAGTTAAGCTTCATGAGGACAGGGGTTTGGAGTATATTTTGTTCACTGACGATTCCCAAGCCTCTAGAACTGTGCCTGGTACAGAGTAGGCGCCCAATAAATGTTTGTTGAACAAATGAAATAGCAGAGCAGGGTCCTCTCCAGTTCACGGACGTAAGTGTGCTCCTCCCTCACAGGGGGGTCTGAGGGCCAGTGTCCTGAGTATTTCCCCACACCTGTGGGGTGGTATAGGGTTGGGGCAAGCATTGGGACCTGGTCCACAGTGAAAGAAACATCGCAGTTATGTTCACAAACAAATACACAATGAAAATCTCACAAATATAATTATGGAAAAGTAACCCAAGTCGTCCCATATCATCCTGGGATGACCAATGGGCCCTGACACCCTGTGGTCCATCCCAGCATCCTGGATCCCTGCACGGTCAGTACTGTCTTCCTGGCATGATCTGAGTACCTGCCCTTGCCATAGCCGCTTCCTTGGGAGAGGCCGCCTTCACCTTTCCTCCCAGTGCGTCCGGATTTGGGTCCAGGACCCTCTGGAGTGGGGCTCAGATGGGGTTTTCCAGGCCTCGCAAGCATCAGGGCACGCCCTTAGACCAAGAGCCTGAGGCTGGGCTCTGTGACCACCAGGCTCAGTAGAGGGGGCCAGGTAGGGGACAGCCGTGGGGAGAGAGGATTCCAGTCTATGTCTGTCCAGCAGGCACTTACTTGTACCAGGTAGGGGACATCTGTCATTTCAGTGGACTCCAAGGGAAACTGCAGCTCCTGACTGTGGAGCTCACAGAAATGAAGGGATTGCTCAAAGTGTCACAACAGGAACCCACGCAGCTGATTTAAAGAGCCCCTCATCCCCGTGCCCTGGGACAGGGGCTTCAAAGACCAGGAAGGGCGGAATAAACCACCGCACCTACTCAAAGTTGCCTAGGTTTGCATTTCTGGGGGATGGGGTGGGCGGGGCCAGTCCTGAAACACAGAGGAGCCCGACAGTCCCGAAAGTTGACATTCAGGTTTGATCCTCTCTCTCCCCAGGCCTCTAGAATGAATAGTGGTGGAGCGGCCTGGGAAGTGACTGGAGGTAGGCACGACCCTAATACTAGGTCTCACTAGGTGTCCCCTGTCTCCAGTCATCCCAGAAGCCCCCTTCTCCTGCACCCCTCCCCACCCCCCCACCCCCCCCACACACACTGAAGACAGGATGGTCCACTGAGGTGGCAAGATGCCTGAAACTCCACCACAGGACAACATGGTTGGCCATGCACGGCCCCTCTCTGCACACTAACTGAGCTTGCCAGAAGTCCTGTGAGTCACCAGGATCTCAGGGCATCTTGCAGAGGTAACTGAGAGCTGGGTTTCGGGGAGGGTAATTCAGGCGCCAGGCCAGGGCTGGGCCCACAGAGGGCCCTGCTTGTTTAGGGCAGAGGTTTGTGGTTGGGCACAAAGCCTCACGCTAGGCCCTCCAGGCTCCCTCCCCTCCAAAGACGAATAGCTATACTCCCCTGCACAGGCAGGCAGAGTGCCTCCCAGCCTGTGAGAGAGGGAGGGGGCCGACAGGGGAGGTGAGGACAGTACCCCGGAGTGTAGACTGACCCACAGGTCAGGGCGGCAGCCTGGTTGCTCTGAGCAGGGCATCGCCCAGCCCTCTTTTCTGGCAGAACCTGGTTGCCTGTGCCAACTCTGAGTCAGCCATGCCTAATAATCTCAGGCCGGGGAGGAGGCTTCAGCTCCTCTGCTTGGGCCAGATGCCAGAGGAGGGCCTGAGTGGGGTGGGTCTGGGGTACCCAAAGGAAGAGCCTGGCTGCAGCGCCCCCCACCCCCACCCCCACCCCAGGCACCTGGGCAGAGGGAGAGGCAAAGGTCCTAAATAACGCTCTAGTTTGGAGCCTGGGGCTCAGAGCTGGGAGGTGACGTGAATAAATAGGAACGATGCTTGAGATGAAGCCAAGGCAACTGCTGGTGTCAGAATTTCAATGGTCTCTGGCTGGAAAGAGGAACAGGGCTTGAGGAGGCCTGACTTGCTGAGTAGAGGGTATTGTGGGCCCCCCTGGGAAAGTCAGTGTTCCCCAAAGGGCAGGCCTGGGGACATGCGTTCTAGCCTAGAATTGAGAGGGAGAGACAGATGTGAGGGCAGAGAAAGGACCCCCTCATCCACCCTGCCCGCAGGCGGGGGCTCCAAAGTGAGGCCTGCCGGTGTGGACTTGCTCATCCCAGACTGGAAGAGAAACCAAGGAGGGCTCTGACAGGCCTGCCAGGGGCAGGGGCGGGTGGCGCTCCTACTGAAGGACAGGACCACTGGACTCAGTGCCAGATAAAGGACTAGACCTTCTCTATGTGCAGGAGGCACAGGCGGGGAGGGGCCTCTCCAAAGTCTGGAAGTTCTGACCCAGTCTCAGCCGTCAGAACAGGAAGATGTGCCCTCTGGTTTACACCCCTCCCTGAGGTATTCAAGGCCACCTAGGCCCGGTTGGCCGGGAAGAGGAAGGATTGAGGTGAGCCAGGCCTCGTCCTCCTCCAAGAGGGGTCCAACGGGCTTCTGCCAGACTCTCACATCGGCTTTACCAGCCCAGGAAGCCTGGATGATTCACTGGTGGGCCCGGCACCCTTCATCCTGGGAGGCCTTGTGGAGGCTCTCCCAAAGGGTGATAGGCAGCAGGATTCCTGGACTTTCTGGGGGGGGGGGGCGGTATCTGGGTACCCTATAAAGAGGGTGTCTGCGTTGCAAGACTTGAGGGGATACAAGGGACCATAAGGGCCTCTTGTTCAGACAGCCCCTTGGGAAGCTACCCAAAGAAGGGACCCTGGAGATGTAACCCCATCCTAGGTCCCGTCCCTCCACTCTACTGCACAGAGCGCCAGGGGGTTGGGGTGTGAGAGGCTCAAAGGTGAGCTCCCTGCATCTAATTGCTGTAAACTTTCCCTGCCTGAGTGTCAGCCCTCACCAAAGGCACTCTTGGGGTCAGAAACTTCCCATCGAGAGAAGAGGGTACCCTCCTTCGGACGAGGTTCAGGCATACCTCTCCGAGGACCTCCTAACCCGTGCCCGTGCACGCATTTTGCAGAAGGAAAAGTACAGCTCTGGGGAACCTCTGCTGGCCGCCCGGCCGCCCAGGCTCCCTTTCGCAGCAGCCCGGCTGGGCGTCGGAAGCTACGCGGTCCTTTCCCCAGAATGACGCGATTCTTTCGAGCATCACCCCAACCCTGGCGAGGCGCCTACAAGTAGGGCGTGGGGCCGGGCCGCCCTTGGTAATGACAGGGCCCGCGGCCTGTGGGTGGCGGCGGCGGAGGAAGCGGGAGGAATCTGGCTATTTCTGGCCGGGACGCGCCCACTAGCCTGGGCCAGGGTTCGGGGGGGGCTGCTCGGCCCCCACCTCGGCCCTCCCCGATCCCTGGAGGGGGCGGGGAGAGACGCGGGTTGGCGGGTCCAGGGGGCGGGGCGGTGTCCCGGGCCCACCTCCGGTCTCCTCCCACCGCAGTCCCTTCGGGTCCCTCCACCTTACTCGGCTCGGACCCGAGGCCATCGGCGCAGTCGCCGCGCACGTGTGTCGCGCGGCGCCCCCTCCCGCTGCGCCGCCCGTCGGGCATGGACTCGGGCCGGGACTTCCTGACCCTGCACGGTGAGTTCCTGGCTGGCGTGCGGGCAGACCCTGAGCGGGCCGACCCCCGCGGAAAGCCGTTCCCGGCCCTGGGCGGGGGGCCCGAGGCTCCTCCGGCTGCCCTCCGCCCCGCCCCGGGCCCGCCTCTCGGCCCTTTTGTTGCATTGGGGAAATCTCGGCCCAGGACTCTCGGGGTGGGACTGCCCCGCAAGACCTTGGGCGTCTCCAGCCTTGTCCCCCAGATCTGGCCGGAGGTGGGGGGGCGGGTCGTGACTCTGAAGACTTCCCTGAAGGCTACCCCCGACCCCGCCTGAAAGATTCTGCCTTTTTCTGGTCTCAGAAGGCTGGGCTCTATGGTCGGCTGCGCACGGAGGGGCCGAGGAGGGACGGAACCAGCATCCACGAATAACCAAGTTTTCCCCGCCCCGTCCGGGCTGCCCGAGAGGCTCCCCAAATCCCAGGCGTGCCTGGACCGCGTCTGGCCGAGCGGGTGTGGCGCGGGGAGGAGGGGGAGGGAAGGAGAGGCGGAGGTGTGCAAGGAGCGGGGAGGGAAGGAGAGGAGGAGGGGTGCAAGTTCGGGCTGGGCGGCCGTAACTGCCCCGCGCAGAAATCCTGGTCAGCGATGCACCAGCTGGAAGGAGCAGCGCGACCCTCGTAACCGCGCACCCTCCTGGCGGGGCCGGGCCAAGTCTCACCGCGCACTGCCTGCCGCTTCACCCTTTGTCCAGCCGAGTTCTGGCCCTCCGACCCACCGGGGAAACAGTCTGGGCCGGCTCCTGGCCATATTGCCGTCCCTCCCGGAGAAAAAGCAGCTGTGGGCTCCCCCACTGCAGGGCCTTGGCGGTCTTCTGGCAGGTCAGGACCCTCAACCTGGTCTGGCATTCTTTGCTCCGCCCTGGGGACTCACCCACTCTTAAGGGTATCTTGTCCTCCTGGCCCCTGAGATCATCTGCCAATTCAGCAAACCCTGCCCTTCACGCCAATCACTGCTTAACCATAACTCCGCGTTCTCTGGCATCCCTGGGGTTGGAGGCTTCAGTGCCCACCACTCAACCATCTAAACCATACAGGGAGATAATAGATGGGAAGGAGAAAGGCAGAGCCCTCCAGCTGACCACTAGAGACCCCCTGGATTTCAGGGGGATAGGAGATGTTCTTTTCAGCCAGCCCCCAGTCTATCTTGTGTTTCCCAGTTGGCCTGCACGTGGTCTCCATGGCCCAAAGAGACCTTTGCTCAGTGCCCAGAGCTGTTACCCTCACACCAGTAGCCTGGGCTCCGCCAGGCAATCTCGTCCAGCTGGGTCATGGGGTTCCTGCCCCCTTTCCAGTGCTCCCTCTTCTCTCCTCAGACCAGACGTGTTCTTAGTGCTTCTGCCAGACTGGCAGAAAGGGAGGCTGGATGGTTCAGAGCACCAGAGTAGAGACCTCTGCTTTCTCTCTCATCCCTTGGTTAGTGCCATCTACCCTGCACACTGCCACGTCTTCCATGCCTGTCTCACCCTCAGGTCTCCTCCTCCTGCAAGCCCTCTGGTCGCCTCTGGCCCAGCTCATGTTGGAATGGGCTCCATTCTCGGGCATCCGTGCCTTTGTGCAATATCTCTTCCCTGGTGTCTTCCCCGGAGAGGAAGCTACGTGGAGGGACTGTGGCGTGGGTTTGGCCGCACTGGCCCCTTCGGTTTGAGACCTGCCTCCCAAATGCCTCACTCTGTCCAGCCCTTCCTGTGGGGCCGTCATGAACACTACAATCCTCAATCGTTTCTCTGAAGGCCCTCCTACTTCTAGCACATCACCCAGAATTACGTCCCTTAATCACCTTTGTCCCCCCTGCTACAAACCAAATCAGGACGCAAGAACCTGTCAAGGAGAATTGATGGTGGGAAGGGGTGGTCACTGTGACCTGTGCTGTTCCAGATTGTCCACGCTGCACCCCTTTCATATTTCGTGCCCCCCAGCACTGGACATGTGCTGTAGGACCACACCATCTGGTTTGGGCCGTTGGCAGTCTGCTGCAGAAAGGCCCCCTCCATTGGCCTGGGGTCGGGTGGGGGGGGGTGGGGATGGGGGGAGGGCGCTACAGCCTACCTAGATAGGAGATGTCCCTTACGTCCTCACCCCAGATGCATGCAGATGAAGTGTAGTCTATAGGCATGCATTCTGGAGGCAGGCTATATGAGTTCAAGCCTTGACTTTTTCATCTCAGACAGATCCCTTGATTTCTTTGTGCCTCAGTTTCCTCAGCAAAATAGGGGATACGAATGCTACCTACCTCACAGGCTTGCTGTAAGGACTGAATGCGGTAATATGTATAAGGCAATGGAAACAGTGCCTGGTACTCAGCAGGGGCTACGTTTCTGCAGGAGGTTCACCCCCAAGTGATCATGCCCTGTGTGTTCTTTGGGAGATGAGGGGGCACCATAAGATAGTCCCTTGCTAGGAAAAATGTGACCAGAACAGGACTCGAGAACCAAGGGGCTCTTTCTGGTGCCTCTGAAGCCCTCAGACTGATGCTCCAGTCCCCTGGCCTCCTTCCCCTCCTGCACTACCTCTGCTGTCTCCATTCTAGCCAGGCCTGCATCCTAGCCAGTCGCAGCCTCTCCAGCAGCTCCCCAAACGTGCCTGAAAGGATACTACCTCCCAGGCCCTCCCCTCACGGAACACATCCACCTTTACCAACTTTTCCTACACCAAATCCACCCTGCCCCGCTCTACGACTGGCGTTTGTGAAAGTGGAAGGCAGGCTGTAGGAGGGCCCCCATCTGGGCCCCAGGAACCCTGGGCTCCAGTCCTCATTTCGCATCTCTTTATGTTATGACCCTGAGCAAGTCTTTTTGCCTCTCTGGGTCCTTTCTTTTCACCCATGGTATACAACATCAATTTGCAGGGGATGTCGGAAGGACAAGGCACTTATGGGCATAGGAGCTCTAGGTGGGCAAAAAAGCCGGTGCCCTCAAGAGATAACGGTTCCAGGGGCGCCTGGGTGGCTTGGTTGGTTAAGCGTCCGACTTCGGCTCATGTCATGATCTCACGGTCCGTGAGTTCGAGCCCCGCGTCGGGCTCTGTGCTGACCGCTCAGAGCCTGGAGCCTGTTTCAGATTCTGTGTCTCCCTCTCTCTCTGCCTGTCCCCTGTTCATGCTCTGTCTCTGTCTCAAAAATAAATAAACGTTAAAAAAAAAAAATTAAAAAAAAAAAAAAAAGAGAGATAACGGTTCCAGAGCCATCATAGCAGGTGGGGGTGGCCAGCCCCCTGTTCACCTCAGTTATGTTTCAAACCTGCCTGTCTCCGGAGTTCCAGGCCCGTATACCCCACAGGCACACCGATCCTCGCTGATCCTAACATTTTGTGCCATAGGTCACTTTGGCGGTCAGATGAAGCCTGTGGACGCCTCCTCAGGGTCATGTGTTTAAGTGCATAAAAGAAAATACATGAGCATTCGAAGGAAGCAAGTTACACTGAAGTGTGATTCCATCCATAGGCCCTTGGGGTCGGGGGGTGGTCCTTGGTCCTCTGAATGAGAACCCTTGTGTGGTTTCTCTAAAACAGGCTTACCTTGCCCTCTGCCCGCTGCCCTCCAAATAAAGAACAACTTGCCTGTGCCCGTATTTCGGCTCATCTACACCAACACACGTTCTCACGATGTACTTACTCTCTGTGACGTGACCTTAGGCAAATCACTGTGCGCTTCAGTTTATTGTTAGTATTGCTTTGCTTGGCTGTGCTAATGGCTGGCTTTGAGGGTGACTCACTGCCCGCGCCGGTGACTGGAGCTGCAGTGAGGCGAAAGGAGGAACTATTCAGGGGCGGAGAGTAAAAGAAGGGTGAGTCAGGCCTCTGGGTGGTGTTCTGACCTTGGCACACAGTAGGGGCTGGATGCATGAAAGAGAAGTTGTAACTTACATGAAAGGTCCCACTGTTCCCGAGCACACTGGCGGCCCAGTTTTGTAGAAAGTTGCGGTAGTTCTCGTCTGTTAATCAAAGCAAGCCTGCGTGAATGGGCTCATTTTTAAGATCAGCCTTTTTTCAAGAATTCCATTCGCATTCGCAACCGTGGAGATGACCCCACTCTGGTGGAGAAACCGAGAAAAGAAAACAGGCCCGCCTGAGGTTCACAAGCGAGGCAACAGCCGGCTGAATTACAATGAATTCGTTGAGTAATTGAGGTAAAATACTTGGCAGGCTTGGTGGTCTGCCCCAGGCTCCAGCCCAGGCTCCTCCTTAACCCGCCCCATCCCGTCTTCCTAGACTCGTCCGCGGTGGCCGCCGCCACCCCGTCTCCCCTCCTCTGCTCAATCTCGCTCCAGCTTCTGGTCCTTCGCCCGGCCCCCAGCAGGTGTTTCGAATTCGCGGCTCGGTCTCCGCCCCCCGGTGGACACCTCCTCCAAAGCCGAAATTCCTCCTTTCCCTACGCGAACCCCGCGTTTTTAGGGCCGTTTACCCTCCCCTGGTCTGCCCTCTGGACCTCGGCTCCGCCCCTTGAGAGAGGCTCTGCCTCCAGGTTGCTTCCCAGACCCGGTTCCTTTCCTTCGTCCCCCGACCCCAACTTCTGGGGCTGTGGCTCCGCCCCCTATCAGCTTTCTGGGCTGTGGCTTTCGCCACAGATCTGCTTCCTGGGTTACGGATTTGTCCCACTCCCGCCTCTCTGGCTCCTCCTCTCCCCGCCTGGGGCCCGCCCCCCCGGGGGCGAAGGTCCCGCCCCCCCGGGACTGGCCACGTCTCTTAGGGTCTGCCTCCGCCCCTTTCAGCCCAGATTTCTCTCACGCCCCGCCTCTAGGGCCGAGGCTCCGCCCTTCCAGGTTAGCCCCTCCTTCTGGATTCTGGCCCCGCCCCCCACGCCCGGTCTCCTCCCCTGCTCCTCTCGGGGCGGTGCTTCCGCCCCCACGGCCAGGGCTTTCTAGAGGCTTTGCTGTCCCGGGCCAGGCTCGGTGGCGGCAGAGGCACCGGGGAGCGTCATGCAATGCCTAGGAATCCGCAGCCGGACCCGCTCCAGAGAGCTCTACCTGCAGGAGCAGAGCCTCAAGGTGGCAGCGCTCAATGGGCAGAGGCTGGGTAAGGGACCAGGAGGGCACCTAGCTCTGCTGGGAAGGCAGCTGGGACACGATGTAGGTAGACCGTATGTCCCTGAGCTCGGGATTCCTGCCTTCGATCCTTTGATTGGACATGTTCAGTGCTTCTGTGAGTGAGAGCCACGGTGGGGCTGTGTTTGCAGGGATGGCGTGTGGAGTGAGTATGGGGGGACTGGTTACCTCTTCTGATCTACCTGAGCCCCTCCAAAGGGCCCTCCTCGCCACCCCTAGCCCCTCCTGTTTACAGATTTCTGAGGCATTACTAGGTATGTGGCCCGGGGTAATGACTCTGTAACCCAGTGAGATGATTGTTTGAGACTACGTGATCCAGTGTGATGCTGTGCAAATGTGAGTGACAAATGTGACATTGGGTGACCCAGTGTGTGACCTAGTGGTGATTCTGTCCCTCGTGCGGCAGTGGGGCCACTGTGCAGCAGCGATGATATGTAACATGTGCGCGACACCGTGGCACCAGTGTGACAGCGTGTGATCCAGTGTGATGCCGTGTGACTGCGCGTGTCCCAGGTGACTGATTCTGTTTTTCTGTGTTACAATACGTGTTACGTGGATTTTCTGACAGTGCTCTTTGTAACATTACTCATTGTGCCTGAGTAGTGACTACATAAGGCAGTGTTTCTTAGCACTAACCCTTGGGCAGGCTTCTGAGTCCTGACTCCACCGTGTAACTTCCTTGAGCCTCAGTTTCCTCATCTGTAAAATGGGAGTAATGATAGTGCCTTCTTCATAGAGTTGTTGGGGAGATTAAATACACGTGCTAAGATCAGTATCTTGGTCAAATCCTGACCATTAATGTTATGGTGGCTGCTATTATTATCGTTGTTATGACGATGTTCTGGCGATGTTGAGGACGGCAGTGTGTGATTGTGTAGCTGTGCGTTGCCGTGGGTCCCAGACCCGATTTGTCTCCATTATGCATCACCCTAGGTGCATGGGGGCAGGATTCCTGGCACCCCCCTCAGCCTCTTGGCACCCGCAGCACCCTCCGTACTCACAGAGGCCACCTCGCTGCGTGTAGCCAGCCGGGGCAGGCTGCAGATCAGCCCAGGGGCCCCTGAGCTCAGAGGCCCCTTCTCAGGAGGAGAAGGTACCACAGATGAGCGAGTGGGGCTGGGCGCGGGGTGTCCGTAGACTTTCCGGGTGCTCAGGGAGGAAAAGTGGTGGGGCGGGCAGCCCAGAGGCCCCAGAGACAAGAGGGCCACAGGTGAGGCTCAGAGGTAGGGGTGCCTGCCCAGGTTTGCTAATGGCCCAGGAGGCAGTGGCGATTATCAAGGCCCACCTTGGGGCTGAGGTCCGTGTTCCGGAAGCCACGTCGGCAGCCAGGGGACTTATCTCTGCCTGACCGCAGACAGGGCCACGGCCCGGCTCCAGGACAGGATGAACATGTCATCTCCTCACGGTGTTTTCCAGGGCCGGAGGGTGGGGCTCACCTTCGACTGTCCGATCCCGTCCCCCCATTACCATCTGTGGTGTGGCAGCGGCTGGCCCTGATGAGCGCCCGGCTTGGGCGCGGGGGCCAGGCAGAGGGTCCGGAGAGGCCCCTGGCAGTCCTACCTCAGCCTCAGAAAGGACAGCGGAATGAATGCCCCAGCAGAGGCTGGGGGACTCTCTTCGGGCATCCGGGAACTCCCTTCCCTCTTCCTCTTGTTTCAACGCCACAGACACAGCCGACAGTTTAGGACTTCCTGCAGGAGCCCCCTTTTCCTGCACTGACCCTCCCCAGGGGCTGAAGTGGGACTGCTCACACCAAGAGTCTCCCAGCGGGGTCTCCCAGAAGTGTGGGGAGACTTGGGACAAAGGAGGGAGAAGGCACATCAGACAGACACCTCTGAGGAGGCCCACAGACGCCTCTTCCTATGCTGTTCTGACCCAGTGCTGATGGGGGAACAGAAGCCCAGAGACAGAGGGGAGCTGCCTAAAGCCATGGGGCGGGGTGGGGGGGGTGGTTTTCAGCACTGGGTACTGTCCCCAGTGGAGGCAGGAGATCGGGGAGGGATAGGGAGGGTAAGGGTGGCTGAGGCCTAGGGAAGTGGTCCAGAAGGTTCTGTAGGTCTTGTGGGGGTATGGGGAAGGCTGGTCGGGGTGGGGGCAGTGGGAGCGTGGATAAAGCTGGAGAGCCTATCAGGCGCTGCAGATCTGGGCTCAGAAAAACAAAGCTTATAGGCCTAGTCACAGGCCCCTCAGACTGGACCCACGTGGTCCCTGATGTCACCACTCTGCTGGAGCAGAAGGATGAGGACCGCCGAAGGGCCACCTAGTTTTAGTTTGGGGGACAGAGTGAGGGGAGATGGCCGATTGCCTCTGAACAGAGCTGGCTGCTGGACTGCCTCTGGCTTGGGTGACAGATACAGATCTAGGCGCATTTATCTCTGTATTACGTTGATGAGTCATTAAGGTGGGGAGTGGTCTCTCCCTGATCACAGTTGATACAGGGTCTGCTTGGGGATGAGGGCTCCCGGGGATCCAGGCCTGGTGCCCCTTTGGTACCTCCTGCTTGGAGCTGGTAGGACAAAGGGCATTATATCTTTGGGAGCCCCCGCCACGCAAGCCAGCCTGTGTGTCTGAAGACAGCTGGGCAGGAGGGGCCGTGCAGCCAGGGTTCTGGTCGTCACTTGGCGCCCTGGACCAGGTCTTGCCTCAGCTGCTGAGAAGGCTGTGCTGTGCCTCAGGGCTATGATACGCTGAGGTTCCCCGACCCAGGACACTCAGAGATGAAGCGGGCAGGGAGAGACAGGGGCATCCCAGCAGGCCAAACATAGGCCCCAGTAGGCTCATTGGTCTCCCTGGGGGCAAGGATCAGAGACCTGCTCGAGCAGGTGCAAGTTAGGGTGGGGGCAGCAGGGGCGAGGGAGGCAGGGACGGGCACAAGGGCCCTACTGCAACCATAATGTTGACACCAAGAACTACAACTGCTCTGACCTCAGGACCTTTTCTTTCCTGCCCTGCCTGATATTTTGGTCCCAGCTTCCTTCAGATCAGTCTGATCCCTAAGTATGACCAGGAGGGTTCTTACAGAACCAGGCTGTCTCAGGACACCTAAAAAACCTCAGGAACCAGATGTTCTTGAATTAGCTGCTTTCCCTTTGTCCATTCAGCTGTGGGTGGCAGGTCACGGTGTATAAAGTGTGGCGTTCAGTGGGCGGGTGTCCTGAGGTTTACATGGCCTCAGCTGGCAGTCAGAGATGACTTCCTGGAGGAGGCAGGGCTCCAGGATCAGGCTGGAGCTTGGGTGAAGGTGGGAGAAGGGAACCAAGAGCTGAGGAGGAGGCTGGTGAGAAGTGGGCTCCGAAAGGGTCCAGAGGTGGGAGTAGCTAGCATGGGTCCGGCGGCAGCAGGGACACTGGAGGCAATGGCATCTCACCAGCTCTGTCCCCTAGGCCTACAGGATGATGAGGACCTACAGGTACTGCTGAAGGGCAGCCAGCTCCTGAAGGTGAAGTCCAACTCATGGCGGAGGGAGCGTTTCTACAAGTTGCAGGAAGACTGCAAGACCATCTGGCAGGAGTCCCGCAAGGTCATGCGGACCCCAGAGTCCCAGCTGTGTGAGTATCCCAGGGCCGCAGGGTGGGAGCAGAGTGGGGAGCCTGTGTTTGCGTGGGGAAACTGATGCTGGTTGGGGCAGGGAGTGGGGGACGGTCAATCCTGGACCGGGACCACAAATAGGGAAGCCCAGGCCTGGCCTGGTGGGGCCCGGGTCGGTCACACAACCAGGACCAGATGTGGGGAGACTGAAAGTTGGCAAGGGTGGCGGAGAAGAGTTTGCTAAATCACCGATAGGGAAACTGAGGCCTAGTCTGGGCCGGAGAGGGTGGTCACGGAGGACCACAGACGGCGAGGCCTTTGGGGGGTAGGGGTATATAAACACGACCACAGATGGGAAGGTCCGGCTCAGAAGTAGGGAGGTTGCTGGAAGGGTTGTCTGAACTCACAGGGTATCCACTGAGACAGATGTGGGAGGGAGGGAAGTTGGGTGGAGTTTGACTCCAGGTGTAATGAGGCCACAAGCCAGGCCCAAAGTCCGGGGGCAGATAAGGCCCTTCCCGGTGTCAGTGGCCAGGATACGAGGTGGGGCTGCGGGAGGCAGTTCCTCCCCGGGACTGGGGCCATAGCGAAGAGGTGGGGTGGAGCAGAGAGAGCCCTTCGCTGGGCAGTTCCCTTGAGGGTGTTGGGCCTGAGGGTTTTCTGGCAGCTTCTGAAAAGGCCCAGGAACCCAAGCCTCGGGCCTGTAAACGGAGAGCGCCTCCAGCAAGCCCTCACAGAGACAGCTACCTCTTAACAGAGAATGCCCTAAAGACTCTGCAACACGAGTGCTCCCCTCCGCATCTTTACGTGGTGGGAAATTTTTAGATCAGTGCTACCCCAAAAAAACTTTCTTTGGTAACAGGAATGTTCTAGATCTGTGCTGTCCAGTATAGGTCCACTGGCTACCTATGGCCATCAGGCACTGGCAACGTGGCTGGGATGACTAAGGAACTGAATTCTTAATTCTACTGAATTTTAACTAATTTATATCTAAATAGCCACATGCGGCGGGTGACTGTTGTGTAGGACCGCGCAGGAAGATCACTGCCGTTGGATTCCACACAACCCAGATCCCTGCCTTTGGCTGTGGCAGTGGCGGGGTGGGGGAGGGGGCACACGGAGACAGGGTCAGTCGGCTGGGAGTGAGATCAGACACGGGCGACAGGCCCGGGGCGGGAGGGGGGACAGCAGGAAGCGGAGGGCCTGCCCGCTGAGGGTGCCCATGGAGGGTTTGCCGGCCTCAGGAAACTGAGGTAGTCAGCTGAGAAAGTATGGCCTGCTGGCCCTGTGGCTGTAGCAAGGCCGGAGGTGAGGCGGGGTAGGAGCAGGGTCGGATGCGGAGCTGGGCTAGGGCCTTGGGGCTATGGGCCACGGGTTTCTGAGCAGGGCAGGGTCAGCTTGGAACGGATGGAGCCTGAAGTCTCTCAAAAAACCACCCGAGTGCACATCAGCCGCACAGCATGGAAGCGACCCAGACCTTTCCTGTCCGTGGCACCAGCCAGTCTCCTTCATAGGCCTCTGCCCTGATATGGGGCTGCCGGTGGGGGGGGGGGGGGGGGGGGGGCGCGGCATGGTGGGAACGGGGCATCTTGTTCTCTGAGCCCTGGGGATTCCCGAGAGCCCACACATTAGCCAGTACACTTGTGTGCCCAGCACTTGGTGGCGGTGGGCGGGGGGGCGGAGACAGGGGAGGGGACCTGGGCTGGGGAGACGAGCCCCTCATCCTGGGACAGCTGTGAACACGAGGGCAGGAGGGGCATCCCAGGCAGGAGACCAGCGTGAGCAAAGATGCAGAGGGGAGGACGAGGAAGGGGCACAAGTGAGGGGCCTGGGCAGAGGGGCTGCAGGGGTGACAGGTGGGGGGTCAGGCACCAGGTGTGCTCAGGTGAGGAACATGGCTAGAAGAGGCTTTCTTCCGTGACAGAGACACTGAGACAGCTCTCGGACTGAGCACCCGTGTTGGCTGCTTCCCTTCTCTGGGTGAGCAGCAAGACTGTTGGCCCCAAATGCGCTCTGTCCTCGGGGAAGCTGAGGCCAGGTGACGGAGGAGGGGAGCAGCGCCCCCAGTTCTCTCTGCCTCTGCTTCCTGCTAAGTTTCCCCTGACCCTTCCACTACCACACCCCCCCCCCCACTCTGGCTCCCAGAGGCAGACAAGGCATTATCAGCAGCGGAGGCATCTGGAATCTCTCTCTGGTGCGGGTGGGGGTGCTGGCCCAGCTCCACAGCTCAGGTTTCCTGTTGTCACCCCAGCCTGGGTCAGCTGCCTGCCGCTGGGGTGAGCCTCGCCGGCACAGGAGGCCGTGGGCAGAGGGATTAAGCACAGGTACCCCCAGCACCCCAGATGGCCGAGGGCTCACGTGTCTGGCCATCAGAGCCTGCTGCCCAGGCGGGGGCACATGTCATACACCTAGGGCTTGTAGGTAGGTGGCTGGGAGGCGTCTGGGCACTCAGGGTGCAGGCAGGCACCAGGAGGAGAGGTGAGCTTGTAGCCAGAGCTGGTCTAGGACCCGAGACAGATGGATGTGGATGGCTCAGGACGCGGGTGGGGCAGGGGCAGAGCCTGAACCTTGATGCTAGGCAGCTTAGCATGAGCCCAGCTGGTGGGACTGGCTCACGGCCAGGCCAGGGAGGACACACTGGGGGTAGTAGGGAGGCAGGGGCTTGCTGCTCCCTGAAGCTTGGAAGGCTTGAATGTGACGGGAGGCCTCTCCCCCAGCTTCTGAGGACAGAATGGCGTACTCCCTCAGACTCCTAAGGGGCACCCCTTGGGGTCCTAGAGGGCCACGGCCTTCCTGCACCCTCCTTGCCAAGGGGTTCTCTGAGGTCAGGACACACACAGACACATGCAGGGCAGGGCCCTGTCTACGCTCCAACGCAAGCACTTCTCCCTCTGCACCCACGCCCCAGGGCCATGATGGCTTCTGTCTCCTGGATGGTCAGGAGAGGGGCCTGGAGGCTCTCATGGCTGTCTGAGGGGAAGACGGTACAAAGTCAAGGGCAATGAGGAGGGTTTGTGGCCTCCTGTCTGTCACAGGCTCCAAGCTCCAGAGTGGTCTCCCCCATCTCTGAAAGCCCTGTCCGGCCCCAGTACTCTCCCAGGGGTCCTACACCCTCCCAGTCCAGAAAGAGCAGGGCTGGGGTCCCAGGTGCCCCTCTCCGAGGTCGGCCTCTCCCTCTGTCCCTCCCTGTGCGTGTCCGCTGCGCACCGCAGTTGTGTCTCACGTTTTTCCAACACCTCAGTCTCTGGCCTCCTTCCTCCCTTCTGTGCCGCCTCGTCTGTCCTCCTGTCCCTCTCCTTGTCTCTGGATCGTAGAGCTCCAGCCCCGGCTCTACCGGCCCCTACGCCGTGCCTTGGGCGCATCGGGGGCAGGGACTGGCCTCGCAGCTCCCTCTGCCACCTGTCCCCTTTTCGCAGTCTCCATTGAGGACATTCAGGAGGTGCGGACGGGGCACCGCACGCAGGGCCTGGAGAAGTGTGCCCGCGACGTGCCCGAGGACCGCTGCTTCTCCATCGTCTTCAAGGACCAGCGCAATACACTAGACCTCATCGCCCCATCGCCCGCTGACGCCCGGCACTGGGTGCAGGGTCTGCGCAAGATCATCCACCACTCGGGCTCCATGGACCAGCGGCAGAAGCTGCAGCAGTATCCTTTTGGTGGCAGTGGGTCCTGGCCCAGCCTGTGGATACTGGCTTTGGCCATCCCCAGGGCAACATGGGAACGGAAGATACCCAGATCGGGCCGTCGCACCAAAATAGCATAGCCTGGGGGCTTAAACAACAGAAGTTCACTTTCTCACAGTTCTGGAGGCTGGAGGTCCGAGGTCTGGTTACCAGCATGGTTGGATTCTGATGACAGCACTCTTCCTGGCTTGTGGGTGACTGACTGCCTTGTCACTGTGTCCTCACATGGCAGAGAGAGAGAGAGAGTCAACACGATCCCTGGTGTGTCCTCTCATAAGGGCACGAATTCCATCATGAGGGCTCCACCTCGTGACCTCATCTAAGCCCCCCAAGACGGATCCCCAGATGCCATCATATTGGGGGTTAGGGCTTCACCTTATTGATTTGGGGGAACACACTTCAGTCCTTAGCTGAAGGGAGGCAGAAAAGGTACCTGGAGCCCTGTTTGGCCTACACTGTGCACCCCCCAATGTCCCCTCTTCTCCCCACCAATAACCAGCACAGGTGAGGCTAATGGCAGCAGCCTGCTTCCACGGGAGGGTGTGCCTTGGGTGTTTTAAGCATGTTTCCTGGAGTTACTACATTTTTTCTCTCTGGGGATTTGGGAGGCCCTGGTACCCCCTGTGCCATTCTGGGGGGAGTGGGGCCCAAGTTTCCCGGGGCCTGGTGTGCAGGCCAGCCTGTGGGCTTAAAACAAATTCACTTCCAAGTCTGGGTGCACAACACGCTAGCCTAGGACTCAAAGTGATCGGGCTTCTGGTACATAGGGTTAGGGAGGAGCCAGCTCCAGTCCCCTCTTTTAATGACAGTTTTATTGACATATGATTCACATACCGTGTAATTCCCCTGCTTAAAGTGTACAAGTTAATGCTGTTTCGTACATTCACAGAGTTGGAAGTAAGTTTACAACATTTCATCACCTTAAAAAGAAACCCCACACCCCTTAGCAGCCACTCCCCATCTCCCCATGACCCCCCAGGCCCTAGACAACCACTAATCTACATTTTGGCTTTATATGTCTGCCTTTTTCTGGGCATCTCACGTTAAGTACAAGATACAGTCTTTCGTGACTGGCTTCTCTCACTGAGCATGTTTTTCAGGCGAATCCATGCTGAATGGATGAATCAGGACTTCATTCCTTCTTATGGCTGAATAACATTCCATGGCGTGGTTATTCCCCAGTTTATTTATCCGTTCAGTAGTTGATGGGCATTTGGGTTTCCACTTCGGAGCTTTTATGAACCAATGCTGCTATGAACATTTGTGTACAAGTTTCATGTGGTATATACCTACAATTTATAAGTCTTATGGTAACCGTATGCTTAACCTTTCGAGGAATTGCCGAACTGTTCTCCAATGAGGAAATTTACATTCTCACCAGCAGTGTATGAGGGTTCCAACTTTTCACATCTTTGCTAAGGCTTGTTACTATCTTTTTTTACTGTAGCCAGCTTTGTGGGTATCAAGCGGCATCATTGTGGTTTTGCTTTGCATTTCCTTGATAGCTAATGATGTCGGGTATCTTTACATGTGTTTATTGGTCATTTGTATATCTTCTTTGAAGAAATATCCGTTAGATCCTTTGCCCATTTTGTGTTGTTAAGCTCTTAAAAAAAAGAGATTTTATTTTTAAGTAATCTCTACACCCAACATGGGGCTCAAACTCACAACCCTGAGATCAAGAGTCGCATGCTCTACTGACTGAGCCAGCCAGGTGCCCCTATTAAGCTCTTTTTTAAATGGATCTTTGAAAAAAATTTTTTTAATGTTTATTTATTATTGAGAGACAGAGAGACACAGAGCATGAACAGGGGAGGGGCAGAGAGAGGGGGGAGATAGAATCCGAAGCAGACTCCAGGCTCTGAGCCATCAGCACAGAGCCTGACGCGGGGCTCAAACTCACAAACTGCAAGATCATGACCTGAGCCGAAGTTGGTCGCTTAACCAACTGAGCCACCCAGGCACCCCATTAAATGGATCTTTTTTAAAAAAAATTTAATTGTGGTAAAATATACGTAACATAAAATTTACCGTCTTCAACTATCGTAGTAGTGTTGAGTACATTCCCATTGTCGTGCAACCAACATTCAGAGCTTTTTTCGTCTTGTAAAACTGAAATTCTACATCCATTAAACAACTTGCCATCCTCCCACCTCCAATCCCCACTCCCCAGCCCCCAGCAACCACCGTTCTCCTTTCTGTCTCTCTGAATTTGACGACCCTAGGAACCTCAGATAAGTAGAATCATACAGGATTTGTCTTTTTACAACTGGCTCATTTCACTTAGCAGAACGCCCTTAAGATTCATCTACGCTGTAGCATGCGTCACGGTTTCCATTCTTTTTCAGGTGGAATAAGGATAGTCCGTTGTCTGCCCCGACCACATTTTGTTCATCCGTTCCTCCACTGAGGGACACCTGGTGGCTTCCACCTTTTCACTGTTGTGCATAATGCTACTCTGGGCATACCTCTTTAGACCCTGCCTTCAGTTCTTCGGGGGTATATACGCAGAGGGAGAGCTGCGAGATCATATGATTCTACCCCCAGCTTTTTGAGGAACCACCATACTGTCTCCCATAGTGTTTGCACTGCTTTGCATGGCCACCGACAGTGCACAAGGATTCCGATTTTCTCCAAGTCTTCAACACACTTGTTATTTTCTGGGGTTTGTGTTTTGGTTTGTTTTGGTTTCTGATAGGTATCTTATTGTGGTTTTGATTTGCATTTGATTCATGATGTGGAGTGTTTTTTTGTTTTGTGTTTTGTGTTTTTTTTTAATGTGCTTTTCTGCCATCTTCTCTGGAGAAATGTTTACTCAGATCCCTGGCCCAGTTTTTCACTGGGGCTCTTTGTCTTTTTATGATTGAGTTCTAAGAGTTATTTATATATTCTAGACACAAGTCTCAGCTTGGTTATGCTTTGCAAATAATTTCTCCTATTTTGGGGATTCTTTTCTTTTTCTCGATGGTATTTGAAGCACAAGTTTTTAGTTTTGGTGAAGCCTAATTCAGCTACTTTTTGCTTTCATTGATGTGATTTTTGATGTTATATCGAAGAAGGCTTTGCTTAACCCAAAGTCACAAACATTTACTCTTATGTTTTCTTCTAAAAGTTTTACAGTTTTAGCTATTACATTTAGGTGTTTGATTTTTTTTTCTTTTTAATTTAATTTTTTTCTTTTTAATTTTAATTTGAATTTTTTTTCTTTTAAGGATGCTCCACGCCCAGTGTGGGACTTGAACTCACAACCCTGAGACTAAGGGTTACGTGCTCTATGAACAGAGACAGCCAAGCACCCCAGGTCTCTGATTCATTTTGAATTTGTTTTTGTGGCATGATGGGGGGGGGGGGTCCAGCTTCATTTCTTTGCGTGTAGGTAGCTGCTCCAGCACCATTTGTTGAAAAGATTGTTCTTTCCTCATTGAACTGTATTTACAGCCTCATCAAAAATCAGTTGACCATAAATATGAGGGTTTATTTAATGACTCAGTTTTATTCCATTTATCTATACATATGCATGCACCACATTTAAGTTACCATAACTTTGTACTAAGTTTTTTTGTTTTATTTATTTATTTATTTATTTATTTAAAATCCAAGTTAGTTCATGTACTAAGTTTTGAAATCAGGACGTGTGAGTCTTCCAAATTTGTTCTTTTTTTTTTTTTTCTTTTCCTTTCTTTTTTTTTTGTGAGATTATTTGGACTATCCTGGGTCCCTTGATGCCCCGTATAAATTTTAGGATCAGTTTCTGCAAAGTGGCCAGCAGGATTCTGATGGGGGTTGTGTTGAATCTGTAGATCAATCTGGAGAGTATTCCCCATTTAACAAATCAAGTGTTGTGGTCTGTAAATATGGGTATCTTTCCATTTATTTAGGTCTTCCTTAGTTTCTTTCAACATGGTGTTGTCGTTTTCAAGTGTAAGTTACACATTTAAATTTCCTTACTCTCTGATTTTCAGCAGTTCAGAGTTTTAAGTGTTTTTTTCTCAAGGCTATATCTACCTGATTTTGAGCTTTCTTAAAAGTCCAATTCTGTAGTACAGGCTTGTGCTTGGACAGGCTTCTGCCCTCTGGAGGATTCTGCTGCCCAGACCCCAAGGTCATAAACCCATTCCAGCCTACGGAATAGCAGTCGGCAGGGGGACCTCATGCTTGGCTGGACCACTCTGAACGTGATTTTTTTTTTTTTACCTAGAATTCTGCCCTAATTATTTTCTCATGTAAATATATACATAAAATATGGCTATGTTAGAATGAAATTTTAAAGGCCCCCAAAACCCATCTCCTTCAGAAACTGCTGATTTGGGTTCTGCCCCCAATCTTCTCTGCATTTCAATTTGCCTCATGATGCATTTGCCAAAAATAGTGGAGATCATACATTTGTATCCACTTTCCGTGTAACATTACATCATAATTCTTTCCCCATAAACAGCTGTAACGACTGTAATATTCCATTGAGTAGATGCCCTATAAGTTAGCGCTCCATTCTTTTAGCGGTGAACATTTATTTTTAGCCTTTCACTACTACAAGTAACATGGCAAAGAACTATGTTCATAAAACCTTTCAGTATTTAGTAGGAGTATTTCCTTACGAATAGATTCCTAGAAGTGGAATTAGTGAGTCAAATGATGTAGACGTGTAGACGTTAGCTGTATCTCCACATTCCTACAGGGTTGAACTGATTTCCTTTGTCCAAGTGCAAGATGGGAGTGTCCGTGTCACCTCACCCCCGCGTGCCTTCAAAGTAACATACTTTGAAATTGCTGATCTTACAGTTTAAGAAACCGCAGCTCATTTGCAAATTGTTAGTCTCTTTGATTACCGAGAACGTTTGTAAAAGGTCAGTTCGTGTCCTTCTCTCATTTAGTTATTAGGGTCATCGTACTGTTTTCTGGACTTTATTTTTTCTTTCTTTGACCCTCAGAATTGTGTAAAGTTTATATGGCCTCAATTATGTTGTTTCCTTTGCGACTTTTTCTAAAAACCTGCTGTTGGTTTTTAAAAATTATGGTCGTTGTCTTTGTTCTCTAATTTCTGTGGAATGTACTGTGGGGTTCCTCTTTCTTGACTTCTCCAGGTCTAGTCTGAGGGGACAGGGGACAGAAGGGAGAGGTGGGGGCCTAAGTGCCCCCATCGTGACAGCATGAGCCAGGCTTTGTTTTTTGCTTGTGATATCCTCACCTTCTGATCTGTGGCTTAAAGTTTTGATGTTTCCTGTAAAATAAGCCTCACGTGCTTTAGTCAAGTTGGCTAACAGTGATGTATTGGAAACCAGAAGGACAAACCTTGAAATGGTAACAGTAATTATCTGTGGGTGATACAACTACGGGGGATTTGTTCGTTTACTTTCTGCATTTTCTTTTTTTTTTTTTTTAATGTTTATTTATTTTGAGAGAGAGAGCTGGGGAGAGGGGCAGAGAGAGAGAGAGAGCGAGAGAGAGAGCGAGAGAGGGAGAGAATCTTAAGCAGGCTCCATGCTCAGTGTGGAGCCTGATATGGGGTTTGATCCCACGTCTGTGAGATGAGGACCTGAGCCGAAATCGAGAGTCAGACACTTGACCGGCTGAGCCACCCAGGCGTCCCTACTTTCTGCATTTTCTAAGTTGTCTATAAGCGACCTCTTCCACAGTGAGAAAATAAATGTTTTTACAAATGTGAAAAGGTTCAAATCCAGCCAACAGAAAATAGACCCCTTAATAGGATGTAACATTTTCTCCGAAGGGCCCATCGGATCTTGTCCCTGGGATGCTGACGTGCAGTTGCACCCGCAGGGGGCTTTGTCTGTGGGTGGTCTCAGTCCACCTGGGCCCAGGACTTCACCCTGGGCTTGAAACATGGCTCCAGCTGGGACCGTGGGGGTATCAGGGCTCCTGGGTTCTTTCTTTCCTTACCTCTTGCCCAGCTGGATTCACTCTTGCTTGCGAAAAGCTGACAAAAACAAGGACAACAAGATGAGCTTCAAGGAGCTGCAGAACTTCCTGAAGGAGCTCAACATCCAGGTGGATGACAGCTATGCCCGGAAGATCTTCAGGGTGAGGCAGGGAGTGAGGGCTGCTTCTGTGTGGCAGTGGGCCCTCGACCCTAGTGGGGAGCATGCGCTGAGCCCCGCCCACGTGGCCTTGCAGGAATGTGACCGCTCCCAGACAGACTCGCTGGAGGATGAGGAGATCGAGGCCTTCTACAAGATGCTGACCCAGCGGGAGGAGATTGACCGCACCTTTGCGGAGGCCGCAGGCTCCAGGGAGACGCTGTCGGTGGATCAGTTAGTGACGTTCCTGCAGCACCAGCAGCGGGAGGAGGCGGCGGGGCCTGCGCTGGCCCTCTCTCTCATTGAGCGCTATGAACCCAGCGAGGCGGGTGAGGGCCTGGCTGGGGCCTTCAGCCTGCACTCCCTGGGTCTACACTGGCTGGGAGACGCCCGGGGAGTGTCAGGAGCTGGAGGGAAGGGGGGTGCCTCAGCCTGCCCCATGAAGGCAAGCAGATGGGAGACAGGACTCCAGCATCACTACCCCTCTCTCGGGTCCTTCTCCAGAGGGGTTTGAGGGTCCTCCAGGAAACAGGAGAGGAGGCCGGAAAAACAAACCCTTTTCCTGCTTCCTTCTTTGTGCCCATTCTGGGCCCCTCCTTGTGCTTCAGTCTAGAGGCCCGGAGGAGGAGGAGGAGGAGGAGGAGGAGGAGGAGGAGGAGGCGGCAGACTGAGGAGGGGGCCTCGGTGTGGGGGGGGACCGAGAAGGTGGGGGGAGGGGGAGGAGGAGGGAGAGACAGAGCCCCACTCTGGGGTAATGACAGCCTGATGATTTGCCAGACTTACCTCTTCCGAGAGACGTCCAGGGCGAGCTCGGGACAGGGAGGCGGGGACAGCAGGGGGCTCCTCCCGAAGGTCTCCGGGAGGCGGCTGGCCTCCAGAGCTCTGACTGGTGCCGGCCTCCTCCCTCGCAGCCAAGGCGCAGCGGCAGATGACCAAGGACGGCTTCCTCATGTACCTGCTGTCCGCCGACGGCAGCGCCTTCAGCCTGGCGCAT
Organism: Panthera uncia; assembly: GCF_023721935.1. Lineage (NCBI taxonomy): Eukaryota > Metazoa > Chordata > Mammalia > Carnivora > Felidae > Panthera > Panthera uncia. Next base: position 149,655,885 of record NC_064810.1, read on the forward strand.
CGGCGGGTCTACCAGGACATGGGCCAGCCGCTCAGCCACTACCTGATGTCCTCCTCGCACAACACCTACCTGCTGGAAGACCAGCTCACCGGGCCCAGCAGCACGGAAGCCTACATCCGGTGGGGCCCGTGGGCGGGGCGGGGCGGGGCGGGGCGGGGCCGGGGCAGCCTGGGGGCGGGGCGGGGCCGGGGCGGGGTCGGAGGGCCTAGCCGCCACGCCTACCCGCAGGGCGCTGTGCAAGGGCTGCCGCTGCCTGGAGCTCGACTGCTGGGACGGCCCCAACCTGGAGCCGATCATCTACCACGGCTACACGTTCACCTCCAAGATCCTCCTCTGCGACGTGCTCAGGGCCATCAGGGACTACGCCTTCAAGGTGGGCGCGCTCCTGGCGGGTGAGGAGGGCCGTAGTAAGGGCGGCACCCCCCTCCTAACCTGCCCTGGGGCCTCCAGGCGTCCCCCTACCCCGTCATCCTGTCCCTGGAGAACCATTGCAGCCTGGAGCAGCAGCGTGTGATGGCGCGACACCTGCGCACCATCCTGGGCCCCATGCTGTTGGACCGGCCGCTGGACGGGGCCACTACCAGCCTGCCTTCCCCTGAGGTTCGCGGTGGGCACGGGGGTACCCATATGAGAGGGCAGGGGGGACTGGCCGGGAGGCCCGTTGGCTTGGTCTTGACCAGCTGCTTCTCCACTCTCAGCAACTGAAGGGGAAGATCTTGCTGAAGGGCAAGAAGCTTGGGGGGCTCCTGCCCCCTGGCGGGGAGGGTGGCCCTGAAGCCACTGTCGTGTCTGATGAGGATGAGGCTGCTGAGATGGAGGACGAGGCAGTGAGGAGCCGAGTGCAGCACAAGCCCAGGGTTCGAGGGGGAGTTGTGGGGGAGGGGTCAGCCCCGGGGACCGCCCCCATCATGGGATGTTTGCCTGGTCTCAGTTCTCTGTGGCTGCCACTCAGACCCTCTGCCCCCCTCTCTCTGTCTGTCTCCCTCTGTCTCTGTGTCTGGGTTTCTGGCTCTCTCAGTGCCCACCTGCCCCAACCTCTGAATCTAACCGGGGCCTCCCCATGGCCCCCAGGAGGACAAGCTCAGGCTAGTGAAGGAGCTCTCCGATATGGTCATTTACTGCAAGAGTGTCCACTTTGGGGGCTTCTCCGGCCCCGGCACCCCAGGGCAGGCTTTCTATGAGATGGTGTCCTTCTCTGAGAACCGCGCCCTCCGACTGCTCCAAGAGTCAGGTGAGCCCTGGCCCTGCACCCTCAGGGTGCTGTCCATCTGTCTGACCGTTTGGACTGGTCAGGCCTGGCTCCCCCTGCTCGGGACCTGGCAGAGTCGGCACCAGATGGAGCTGGTGGGGGGGGGGGGGGCGGGGCTCGGGGGGGGGGGGGTGTGCACTTCTGACCACCTACACCTTCTCAGGAAACAGCTTTGTTCGCCACAATGTGACTCACCTGAGCAGGATCTACCCTGCTGGGTGGAGAACGGACTCCTCCAACTACAGCCCCGTGGAGATGTGGAACGGGGGCTGCCAGATCGGTATGGGCCGGCGGGGGCCGGCGGGGCCTGGGAGGAGGCCTGGGTGAGGGTTTCGGGCCAGAGGACCAGGGGCCAGACACAGCGTGTTGTGGGTTCGGTTTGAAAATAATCCCCCCGCCAGCAAGTCACAGTGTCTGAAACCTCATCGTGAGCACACTAGGGCTTTGCATTCTGGCACCAGCAATAAAACGTGAGGCTGGTGTGGTGGGTCAGGGAGGGTGGCAGGGGGGCAGCAGGCACTGGAGTGGCGCTGGGCCCTCCTTCTGCCTCCCCATGGGCCTCTAAGGCCTCAGTCTACCCTGAGCAGGCCGGGCTCTAGGGCCCCGGAGACCAGCCCACAGCCTGTGACTGCTCTGTCTCGCCTCCAGTGGCCCTCAATTTCCAGACACCTGGCCCAGAGATGGATGTGTACCAGGGCCGCTTCCAGGACAATGGGGCCTGCGGGTACGTGCTGAAGCCTGCCTTCCTGCGAGACCCGAACTCGACCTTTAACTCACGTGCTCTGGCTCAGGGGCCCTGGTGGACCCGGAAGCGGCTCAGTGTCAGGGTACGGCCGGCCACGGGAGGGACAGGAGCCTGTGGGCCTCCCTCCTCCCTCACCACCATTCCCCACCCCTCATTGGTCCCCTGCCTTTCCTCAGGTCATCTCCGGGCAGCAGCTGCCAAAAGTCAACAAGAATAAGAATTCAATCGTGGACCCCAAGGTGACGGTGGAGATCCACGGCGTGGGCCGGGACACGGCGAGCCGCCAGACGGCTGTGGTCACCAATAACGGTACCTGCGGGGCCTGGGCGGGGCCCCCCCGCCGGAGCCGGCGTCCACGCTGCTGACGCGGTGCTTGCACCCCTAGGTTTCAACCCGTGGTGGGACACAGAGTTTGAGTTCGAGGTGGTTGTGCCTGAGCTCGCCCTCGTGCGCTTCTTGGTGGAGGATTATGACGCCTCCTCTAAGAACGACTTCATTGGCCAGAGCACCATCCCCTTGGGCAGCCTCAAGCAGGGTGAGTGTGTGTTGAGGGGGGGAGACAGCGAGGTCGGGGAGGCAGGGCCTGCGGTCTCTTGGGCTGGGGCCCTTGTCCCTTGAAGCATCCTCATCCAGTGACCGCAACTCTCCGTGTGCTCTTTCCTGCCCATCCACCTGCCAGGATACCGCCACGTCCACCTCTTGTCAAAGAACGGAGACCAGCACCCTTCTGCCACCCTCTTTGTGAAGGTGTCTCTCCAGGACTAGGTTTGGGGATTCTGGAGGCGGCTGCCCCAAGCCGGCCGGGCCCTCTGTCCACAGGCAGGGACAGGGCTGGTGTGGCCGCTCCCAGCCTCTCGCTTGGAGCTAGAAGCCCCGTACTGCCTTCAGCTCTAACATACTGTCAAAGCTGCTGCCTCTCTGGGCTTCCAGGAGCTGGCCCGGTCCCTGGAGCTCTCTTCGATTCCGTTAGGAAAAACACTGCAGCCCTCCGCCCTCTGGCCAGCCCCAGACTGAGGGTTTTTATAAAAATTATAAGACTGAGTCCTGTGGTCTCTTTCCCTGAATGCCGGAAGGATCCCTACAGAGGGCGCATGTGTGTGTGCGTGCACGTGTGTACCCGTGTGTGTGTGTGGGAGCACTGGAGCCCCAGCACCTCTCTCTCTCCGCCTCCCCCACACTCACACTGTGAGTATGAGGCTTGTCTGTCCCTTTTGGGCGGTAAGGACCAGCAAGAAACAAAGCCCTCCATGGAAGACAGAGAGAGCTCCGTCCTCTGGAATATTCCCCCTCCAGCCCCAGGGGCCCCTCCCCCTCCAGAGGTGGACCCACCAAGTGATGCAGACTCGAAAGCCCTTACAACACACCTTGTGAGGGCCACGGACTTTTATTGACGGGGGAATGCCAGCGGGGTGTCCCCGGGGGCTCAGGTGCATGCTGGGAAGGCACCCCTGGGGGTCCTGGCTACGTTAGTGGCACCGACACGGGCAGGGCCTGGGTTCAGAAGAAGCCAAGCTGCTTCTTCTCCTGCTGCTGCCTCCACTTGGCCATGCTATAGAATTCTTCCTTGGACTTGCCAAAGATCTCTTGGAAGTCAGAGTCTGAGAGATAGAACTGGCGGGGGGAGGGTTCAGGGCCAGCGTGTAAACTGAGCCCAGAATCCTGGCCCATCCACCCAGGGGTGTCATCGCAGGGCTCAAGGCTCTCCTCTCCCACATCTCTCTGCCCATCATCCCCTCTGAAACACACGTCTTCCCGGGCAACCTGCCCACTGCCCACCATCAGTGGGTCATGCCCCGGGTTCCTCCAGCTCAGTTTTAGATGCATCGGTTCCAGGGGCAGTGAGTGGCAGGGGGGCCTCGGGCACCCACCTCCTTGCGGGCCGGGTCCACACCCTCTGGCAGGTCTTCAACAGCCTGATGCATTAGCCGTTCGCGGGGCAGGCTCCCATTGATGGTGGGTCTGGGGCTGCTGTGGTGGCTGTTGGTGCTGGCGTCACCTGCCTTGGGTCCTGGCTGCAGCTCATTCCCTGAGCCGTCCTGGGAGCCCTTGAGGGTCTGCAGGGTCAAAGGGTCTGCCCCGCCATTGCTTGGCCCTCTAGACAGCTGGAAGTCGTTGAGTTCCTGCTCAGAGAGGGGACTCAGGCTGGGCGTATGGAGGAGAGGCTCCCATGGAGAGGCCACACTGAGCCCACTGGGCCTCTTGCCCCCACTGCAAACCCTGCCGTCCACCAGGGCCTGGCTCCTTTCTTGTCCGTTCTGCCCATTTGGATCATGCCAACCAAGCCTAGACCCTGGTGGGAGCCTGGAGGGGGGGGCGGGGTGGGAGAACCCAGTACTCACTGCTGTTATCTCACATATGGCTGGCATTGCTCCCAGGCTGCCATCCACCACTTCCTTGTAGGACTGGTCGTTCTGGGGGCAAGAATCAGGGCGGGGGCAGGATGGAGGGCACCCCTGGCACCCAGGAGGGGACCTGACAGCAAGACCAGGTCTCCGCCACCCACACGGGAGGTCCCCGGACAAGGCGATGCCTCCTCCCAGTCTGCTCAGGGCATACTCTCCCTGGAGTAGGGTGGGGCTGGGAGTTCAGGCCTCACTCACAGTCCACTTGTAGGGGTCCCAAGCGAGGAACCATCCAGTGAAGGTGGGGGGCTCATGGCCCTGCTTGATCACCACGATAGGCGTGGCGGGGCTCCTCCCTGCCGGGTGGGTCTTCAGGTACTCCTGGCCCCAGTCCACCGCCTCCTTCTTCCACTTACTGGCAGCTTCCCCGAGCCACAGGAAGATCTGAGTCACAGAGGGGGCCTGGCCTTGGGCGAGTGGAGGGGCTGCCCAGAGCTGACCACTCCCTTCCCACTTCTGTCCGTTAACTGGTCTCACAACCCCTCCACACACCCCAGCCAACCAGGCACAGCCAAGCAGGCTGGCCGCCATACCCATACACCCATGAACATGCCAGAAGATCACAGGCATGCACATATACATTCAAGTCACAAATATTTATTGAGTACCTATGGTGTGCCAGGCACTGTTCTAGGCACTGGGGGTTCAATAATGGGAGGAAAAGCAGGCAAAAATCCCTGCTCTCACAGAGCTTTCATTTTACTGGGGAGACAAAAATAAGTAAAATATGTACTATATCAGATGGAGAAAAACAAGGCAGGGAAAGAAGACACCAAGTGTGGGGGGGGAGGCAGAAACACTGCTATTTTTTCTTTTAACGTTTACAACGGAGAGAGACAGAATATGAGCAGTGGAGGGAGAGAGAGAGGGAGACACAGAATCCACAGAATCCGAAGCAGGCTCCAGGCTCTGAGCCTGTCAGCACACAGCCCGATGCGGGGCTCGAACCCACGAACCGTGAGATCATGACCCGAGCTGAAGTCGTCAGACGCTTAACCGACTGAGCCACCCAGGCGCCCCAATACCGTCATTTTAAATTAGACCCAGGGAGAGCCTTCCCGAGAAGGGGACGTTTGAGTAAAGAGCTGGGGGAAGCGTGGGGAGCAAGTCGAGTGTTCTAACCGGAAGAAACAACCAGTGCAAAGGCCCTGAGCGTGTTAGGGGAGCGGCAGGGAGGCCACTGTGGCTGAGGCAGAGCCAGTGGAGGGGGAGAGTGGGAGCACATGGGCCCCGAGAGGGCCGTCAGGTCTTGTGGGCTGTAGGGAGGGCTTTGCTGAGATGAGAACACGCAAGCCTCGTGGCTGCATCCACACAGTGTCACAGACCCCGTGACGCAGACACCCACATGATCGCAGCTACGGACACACGATCCCCTACAGTCACACGTGGCCACACGTAAACACGATGGCGCCCCATCACACAGTCGCACGCGCTCCTGGAAGACGCAGGTAGCCCTAAACCGCTGCTGCACGTAGCCTCCCAGAAACATAGTGACCCTGCCACACAAACAGTCACTCAGTCACTCACTGAGGCCACCCAGTCTCTTAGTTTCCCCAGTTACAGCCAGGGCTCCACCACGGCCAATACAGTCACACGCAGGAAGCACACACGCGCGCGCGCGGTCAGTCGTTCGCTTTGCAAACGCTCACGCTGACACGTTAGCCACAGGCACCCGGTCGCCGGGAATCACACGTACCGTCACAAGGCACACGGTGGCGCTCAACCACAAAACTGGTCACAATCGCACACAAGTCCCAGACGTAGCCAGAGTCTCCTGCAGCCTCCTGGTGACACGGAGCTGCCCGTGGTCACACAATGCATGCACAGTCACTCACGTGACACTCACGTGTCTCACTCACGTGTTACAGTGTCACACGCCATCACACAGACTCCCCTACAGCCTTACACGGCCGGAAACACACAGCCACGCACACTCAAGCCGGTTGCACAGACACAGAGACCCCCCCCCCCCCCCCCACTCACACCCCAGCCGGACAGGGGAGGCCACCTCACCTCCTGCCAGGTGTCCAGTAACATGATGTCATACTTGTCCAGGTCCTCTTGACTAAAGAACACCATTTCCGTGAGGACCAGGTGGCCCATGTGGCTGGAGCACTCAAACAGTCGGGGCTGGAAGCCGGAGACGTCCTCGGGGAGCCTGGCCAGCGTGGACAGCCAAGCTGTGAGGGGCACACACAGAACTACGCCTCTCAGCAGCCTGGACCGAGCCAGCCCTCAGCACAGGGCCCCCGCCCCAGGGGAGGGGGACAGCTTCTCCTGGAGCCGACACACGGGCCCTCCTCTGGGGTCCCCCCATCCCATAATTCACTCCAGAGACGCCTTGCTGCTCTCTGGGCCCCAGCCTCAGCGTCCCCATCTGTCAGCGGGAAAGCACATTACGTGACCTGTCTCGCCACGGCCAGCTGTGACACAAGCCGTCCCGGGAAGCTGCCCAGCAGTGGCCCCTGGGAAGCGGACGGCTGACTTAGCGGGGCGGGGGGAGGGGTGTTGGGCTGGGGCCCTGCCCTCCCCTGGTCCGGGCTGGGAGCCGGCCTCAGGCCCGAGGTGGGAGAAGGGAAGCTAGGCTGAGAGAGGGGGACGGTCATACTGGGGAGCTCAGGGGGCTTGGAGTGAGTACAGTGCCTACACCAGACCCGCAGACACACACAGCGGCCCTGACTCAGCCTCCTCCCTTGAAGGCCTCACCTGGCCTCAACCTCTGACACACACCCTTGTCCATTACACGCTCCACACACGCTGCTTATCCACATATCACACCCACACCCACACCCCCGCCCCCCCACCTGGTACCATGACCCCTGCGGACTGCGGGTTGGGAGTGGGGCTTTGCCCTCTTGCCCTCTGTCACTGGTCAGGTCCGGGACTGGGACAATGCAGGGAGCATGTTCGGCCAGCAGAGGGCGCCACTAGCCAGCTCTCCCGGGCATCTTCCTGATCCCCGTTACCCAGGGGCCCGGGAGTGAAGGGTAGGCTGCGCTCCCACGAACTCCTGGAGTGGGAGACCAAGAGGCCTCCGTGCTGGGGGGGGCCTCTTCAGCTCTCTGTGTGACCCTTGAGTGGTCACCCACCCTCTCTGGGTCTCAGTTTCCTCCTCTGTATAAGAACACCCTCCGCCCAGCCCCTGTCACCTCTTGTTGCCGGGGTAGGGAGCCCGGCCTCCCAGGGCCTCCCAGAAGCCGGGAGGCTCCTGACCCTCCAGCACCGTTTCCTTGTTCTCCCCAGAGACGGCAGAGACCGCCGTCCGCGCCATCTCTCGCTGGTCACCGCTGCAGCCCTGGCCCACAGAGAGCTGGGTCAGGCCCTGAAGGGGGAGGGGTCTTCACCTCCAGCCCCACCTCCCCCACTCACAGGGGACTCTGGGGAGCTGGGCCCGAGTCACAGGAGGCCAAGGCTGATGTCAGGGCACGCATGAGCAAGGGATCCCGCCTTCCCCCCTCCCAGGACTGGGACCCTCTCCTGGTCCAGAGAATGGGATGGGGACCCCAGGCTCGGGGGTCATTTGTGGTTTATGAGCATTGGAGGAAACTCTGGCAAACCGGACTAGGCCTCCTTTTCCTCCCCCTGAGAGACTTGGGAAGAGGGACATGCTCCTCGCTGGAGGCAGGAAGGAGGGGAGGCAGTCTGGGCCTGGCCTGCCTCTGACCAGCAGACTCCCAGATCTACTAGTCACTTTCAGCCTCCCCCCAGGTTCCAGAGGGAACCCACTCCTGGCCTAGCTGAGGCTGGACACGAAGTCTGCATCTCCTGGGAAGGAGACCCATCCCTTGCCTGGCACACCACCCGAGGAATAAGTCGAGAGGTCAGTGACAGAGGTACCTTTCCAAACCAGAGGTAGCAGACGCTAGCTGTGACCAGCAAGAAGATGTCATGGGAGTTGAGGGCTGAGGCGCGGGCTGGTACCTCCACGGTCCTGGTGTTGCAGCTGTCGGCGCCTTGTACGTGGAAGAGCCTTGTGGCAGGTGCTGGCTGCTCCTTCCCATCGTGCCCCGTGTGCCCCTGTAAGAGGGCTGGGCCTCAGGATGAGGCAAGGGCTCCTGGGAGCCGCCTCCCTGTCCCGGTGATGGACAAACTGCCCTGGGGCCCACCGGACCCTCGCTTGAAGCCACCACTATTTTCTAGACCCTCTGGGTGTAGAGCGTGAGGGTCCCGTCAGCCTATGACAGGGAACCAGGCCCTTTCTAAATGGATCCCTCCCCCATCTCCAAGGAGTCAGGGCACGGTTTCCCCCAGGCCTTATAGACAGAAAATGGGGACCCCAGGCAAGGCCCTGGGTCCCTTTCAATTCAACTTCTTCTCCTGTGCTTCTGCTTGGCGGCTGGCTCTGGGGACCAGGGGAAGAAACTGAAGCGGGGGTCACTCTTGGAGCTCCTGGGTATCTAACGGCACCAGGAAACCGGGGGTGGTGAACGGGCCCCTGGGCTGAAGAGAAGCTTAGCACGTGCATGCAAGGGCTATGGGCACACAGAAGAGCCGGCAAGGCTGCGGGAACAGCAGCAAAGTGGGCCCTACCTGGAAGACCACCAGCTGGCCCTGGAAGATGGCGAGGAAGTGAGGGGGCTCGCTGCCCATGGTCACGTGCTCCTGCACCAGGGCTCCCTGGTACATGAGGTCCAGCTCCTCGGCATTGCAGTTCAGGGCTTTGACATCACGCGTGGTGGCACGGTGGCCCTGCAGGTGGGGATGGCAGGGGCCTGGAGCGGCTCTTAGATCCCATTCTCAGAGCCTCAGCTCTGGGGCCTGAAGGTGCCCACCACCCCTCTCGGGCCAGCGTACCCGCCACAGGTACAGGATATACTGGACGTGGCCCATCCTCTGGTAGGCGTAGAGGACGAGGTAGCAGTTGCCTGCACACAGCTGTGCATGACGCTTGGGGTCCACGGGCCGTCTGCCTAAGTCCTGGATGCACCACACCTGGAGAACAGAGGACCAGTGGGCGCGGGCGGCTCCTCCTCTCGAACGAGCCCGGCCAGTCTGTGCCCAGCCAGAAAGCCCCCCTTGGCCTCCGGGCCTGCCTCATCTCTGCCAGGCCTGCACAAGGATCTGCAGGTGACCCTTTCCGCCATGGGCCCCTGGGACCCGCCACACTTGCGCTGGCCCGCTGTCGGCCGGGACGCAGTTGGCGTGCGGTGCCTGGGACGGACAAGCAGTGAGGACCCCAGAGGCTGCTGGGACGGACCTGAGCCCTGCCACACACCACCCTCACCCTGCCCCCGCCAGCCACAGCAGGTTAGGGGCAGGCAGCTCCTGGCACAGCTGCTCGCGGCTCAGGCCAAGGCTGCAGAAGCTGGGCCAGACGCGAGCCCTTGAGCTCTGGGAAAAATTCTTTTCTCAAGTGTCACTTAAAAAGACAAAGCCTATTCAAAGACTGAAAGGAAAATACTTCCTTATACTGAAGAGCGTGATTTCCTGCTCCTATGGGTAGCCAGCATGGGTTCTGGAGCCTCAAACCCCAGGCAGGCCGTGGGGGCAGTGAGACCCTTCTGAGCTTCAGCCTTTCCCACCTGGAAAGTGGGCATAGCCACACCCACCTTGACAATGGCAGGAAACAAAGTCTGGACATTATGTGCCCACACAGGGCCTGGTAGCTGTCTCTGGGGAAGGTGTCCTCCAGACCAGAGCAACCAGACTCTTGCAGAAGAGACTGACTGGGACCACACGCGCTACCCAGGAGCAGCACTTCCCTGGCAGCTAGGCCTCCTGGATCAGGGGCTCCCCTGGCCTGCCTGCCTGCTGGAAGGGATCCCCTCCCGGCCTCTGTGCTTGGAGCCCGAGTGGCAAGACCTCCTTCCTTCCCACCTTTGCCCTCCCCTCTGTGTTGTCCCCCTCTGTGTACCCCATCCCTCTTGCTCTTCATCCCATCCCCCCAACTCTGTCTCCTCCCTCCTCTGTCTTTCTCAGTCTCTTCTGTCTCTCCCTGTCCTCCTTCCCTCTCTTCCCTTCTCCCTGCTCCCCCACACCTTGCCACATCTCCTCCTGTCTTGGTCTCTTCTAACAGCCTCTGTCCATCCATATTAGGACAAATACAGGAGGGAACCTTGGAGAAATGGCATTTTCTCTGACCTCGACCTACCTTGAGAACTAGGAGCCCTTCACATGGGCCCAGAAGTCCTGTTCCCAGAATTTTACAGCATCCCCACACCAGCCATGGGCCAGATGGAACCAGAGTTTTTGCCTCCACTTTATAGGTAAAAAAAAACCGAGGCCCAGAGGAATGAAGGGCTCTACGAGGGATCAGATGAGATGTCAAGATGCAATCCCTACATCTCCCAGAACACTGATCTGAGCCCAGGCGGCTGACAGTATGTGCCTGTGTGGGCGGGGACAGATTACATGTGACGCTGTACCGTGTCGGTGTGTTCCTGTGGGTCGAGCGTTCTGTGTGTCTATGATCACGTGTGATGCAGAATTTGTACAATTACATGTTTGCAGTTGGTTAACTTGGCTGATTAGGTGCAATTAGGCGTGTGCGTCTGTGTCTGTGGCATATGTACGGTTGTGTCATATTTGACCGAAGGGTACAATCAAGTATCTTGAAGCGTTACCGTGCGGTGTGCCAAGTGTTACGTGAGCAAGTGGCCACAGCTGCACAGATTGATCAGGCGTCACGCGTAGGAGCCAGCAGGAGGGAGGGCGTGTGTATACGTACACACGCCCCTGGGTGTCCCTGCGTAGATGCGCAACTTGGGGCACTTTAGCAGCCATACCATTCAGCTGAAGACAAAGCCTACCCCTGTGTGCCTATCTTCTCCCAGCCGAGCTAATGCCCCCTTACCTCCACCTTCCCGGAAGCGTCATCCACCATCCTGAGCTGGGCAGCTAGCTCAGGCCGACTCTGCAGCTTGCCCACATCCGGCCTTACCTGAATCGATTTACCTGACGGGAGGACACGGGGTGTCACGGGCGTCGTCGCCCTCGCCAACCGCGTCCGCCCATCACTCAAAAGAAAGCCCACTCTGGCCACGCTCCCCCACCCGGTGGCGCTTTCTGGGGGCTGCCCCCTGGCGGCCCCACTCTGTCCCCCGCAGACCCCGCTCCGCGTGGGCCGCGCCCCGCCCCGCCCCAACTATCTCCCGCACCTGGTCCCGCTTAGTCTTCCGTCCAACTCAAGGTCCAGGGTGCCGCCCCGCGCCGGCCCCGCCCCGCCCCCCCCCCCCATCCCCCCCCCCCCTCCCCCCCCGCCCCCCCCCTCCCATCCCGCCCAGGTTCTGGGTGCGGCCCCACGCCGGCCCCGCCCCCAAGGCCACGCCCCCGACCTTGTCCCGCCCGCTCTTCCATTCCGGCCGAAGTCCCCGCCCCACCGGCCCCGCCCCACGCGCTCACTTAGCTTGCCGAAGCTCTTGTTCCCGCGCTGCTTGGTAGACCAAGACTGGAAGAGCTGTTTAAATGAGGCCGACTCGGCGCCGTCGTTCACCACCTCCACGTTGGTGTAGGTCGGGTAGCCTTTGGCCTGGATGAAGCCCTGGAGCGGGGGCTCTGTCAGGCGTGCGGCCCGAGGGCCCAATTCTCCGCTCCACCCTCGGGGACCTGACGCTCAGCTGAGCGCAGAGCAGTATTAATTAACCACGCTCATGACCCGCTTAAGAAGTTGGCTCCTTTACTACCGACTTCTCTGAGGTCCCTGAGGACAAGCAAGGTCCCTTTAGTCCGGGCCTCGGGAAGGGCGGCCCATGACAACCGCCGCCCCCTCCAGGCCCCAGGCAGAGCCCTGTCTCCCCTCCTCAACAAGGAGGGGGTGCCCAGTGCGGCTTGCTTCTCAGACCTCAAGGCAGGTCCACGTTTTACACGAGGACCCTTTTACACATGGTTTCTTGGGTGCTCCCTCCCCCAACCCCTGTCAGGGCTCCCAGGGCAGGCTGCATGCCCCTGGTACCAGAGAGGGACCCTCGGACCACTGGGCAGAACTGTGTCCCCGTCATCAGATTGGGTGCTTTGTCTCCAGGCTTAGACCCCAGGGCAAAGCCGTGTCCTCCTCTATCAGACAGGCTCCTAGGGCAGGATGGACCCATCTCCTGGCCCAAGGATAGGACTACCTTCCCTTAAAGGCCCCCAGGAATGGATGTGTCCCAGCTTAGATTTCAGAGTACTGCCATTTCTTCCCTCAGACCCCAGGGCAGCTCGACGTCCCCTTGAGACAGGGCCCAACAGCTTTACCAGAGCCCGGCTGAAGGCAGCCTTTTTCTCTTGGAGGCTGGACAGGCGTCCCTGCCACACGTAGATCTTGAAACCACCCTGGTCCAGGATATAGTAGTCCTGGGAGCAAGAGAGGGACTGGTTGGTAGGTGGCCCAGACTAGGCTGGGGTCGTGGGTGGGCGGGGATGCATGACGAGCTGGGGACCAGGCCTGTCTCACCTCTTCCCGCAGTAGGTCTTGGGTTAGTGGGCAGGTCGCCAACTCCTGGATCACCAAGTCGTCATCCTTCTCACAGACACTGGGGGACAGGCATCCAGAGGTGGGCAGCTCAGCCTCTCCGTGGGCTCCACTCCAGCCCCCTTTAGTCCTCGCAGAGGCAGAAGGCATGGGGTCTGGGGCCCCAGGTTGAAGTCTTAACTTCACCACAGCCTTGCCGTGGAGCCTTAGGCTACTCTCTGGGCCTCCAGTGCCTCAGTTGCCCTATCTGTACAATGGATTTCTCAGAAGAGCAGTCATGCAAGAGTACAGGCTGGACCCAGAGCCCCACGTGGCTTGCTCCAGAAACCCACAGGCCTTTTCTGGAGGCCTTTCTAGAGACACTGTGTTACGGCTGGAACGACAGACGTGCAGACCCAGGCATGCAGACTCTGCCCACCCCCAAGATCTGCTCACTGGTAGAGACGGCCGCTGGCTTTCTGCAGCTGGTTAACACTCTTGTCGGGCCTGGTGGCAGGCAGGTTGCCCACTCTGCAGCCCAGCACGGCTTCCATGATCCGCATGAGGTCAGTGGCTTCAACTTCATCATCCACCACGCCAATCTGTGCGCGACCACCGCGCTCCCTGTCCCGGAGGCTGCAGGTCAGGGCCAGGCCCTGCAGGAGAGGACCTGGCAGTCAGGGCTTCCCCAGCATGGCCCCCGCTCACCGCTGACAGTCTATCCCAGATCCTTCCCGTCGCAGCTCAGCTCCCAGAGGCTGGGGTCAGGGGCAGGGTCTGGACTCTGCTTGCACATAGCAGGTGCTTCTAAGGTTGTAGTGGCACAACCAAGCCCACCTCCTGAGGGGTCTGGAGGATGGACACCCTTCTCCCTGAGCCCTGCATCCCTTAGTTCCCAGGGTAGACACTGACCCGTGCCTTCTCAGGAATGCTGGTCTCAGGCCCATTCCACTGGATCATCACCTTGCCCAGGTCCAGCAGGAAGATGTCCCCCTTATTAAAGCTGCTCCAAGAGAGCTCCACCTGCCAGAGCCAGGAGGGGCAGGGCAGGAAACAGGGTGCCATACCACCAGCACCCAGGTGGAGGGGCACCGCAGCCCATCTCCACCCACATGAGCACAGCTCACTCGTGTGCACGAGGCTGTGTGCGACCTGGTGTATGTGTGACCACTGCACCAGTATTGTGGTGTGGAAGCACGCATCTGTGTCACCGTATGAGACTTCGAAGGTCACCCTGTGGGTGTAGCTGTGTGTCTCTCTAGGCACTACCGGAGGTAATGCTGCATTTCACGGGATCTACAGGATTATGACACTCTTCACTCCGTGCGTGTCTGCAGCTGCACATCTGTACGCGTAACGTGCACACAAGCGGAGCGCATCTGTTTACCCATGGATGTAGATGTGTGTGTACACGCTCATGTGTACGTATACGGGGGCACATCAAATGGGAACCAGTGCGCGAGCTCGTGGGTGACAACGTACGTGTCTCCGCATGGGGGACAACGTGCTATCCGTGGAAAAGGATAGTTATCATGCAAACAGAGACACTCTGGGGAGTAAAAGGACGGATGCTGAATAATCATGCCAACGTGACGGGCAAAACCTGGGCTGCGCGTTGTCCCTGCACGACCGGGGATGTATGGTCACTGAATCCGTGGGAGACAGCATGTGCGCCCGTGGGTGGTGAGGACGATGCGCCCGAAGAGTGTGGGGCTGTGCACCCCCCACCGCACAGCACGCTACTGCCCACGGTGCTTACACGGACCATCCGGGTGCACCGTTTGGTCCGCGTCGCCTCCCCAAGTTCTTAGTGTGCCCACGGGATGGGTGAGAAAACAGGATCAGAGGAGCCACGGAGGGGTGGGGCTGGCAGCCTGGCTCTGCCCTCCCCCTCCTCCTTCAAGATGGGCCACCTGGGAATGCCGACAGCGACAGCGCACGGTGCCCCCACCGCCCGCCTCCACCCTCCGCGCTTCCCTGCACTTCGGCACACAGTCCGACCTGAGCCCGAAGATCAAGCGGCACCCGGGGCGGTCCTCACCTCGGTGGCCGACACGTGCTTCCTCCCCTGGACGTGCAGCAGTCGCTGGATGTTGTACAGGTTGGTCTCCACGTGCGTGAGGGCAGAGGCCAGGCCCCCTCTCCTGTAGCTGGGGCGGGGGCGGGGTGGGGGGCGGGTGTCGAAGTTAAGACCCTCCACAGCTCCGTGCAGGAGTGAGTGCAGGTGTGAGCACACACGTGTGCAAGCGCATATGAAAAGTGTGCACAAACACATGAGCACACACATGGGGCGGGAGTGTGCGTGTAGACAGGGGGACACGTGCGTGTACCTGTACGTGTATGCGTGCAGGGCATAGTATGTTTATCCGTGTATAGATGTAAATACATGCATGTTGTGCACATGCGCATGTACCTGTATACCATGTTTGTATACTTGTATACCACGTATACAAGGAGGGGCATAAGGGCATCTGTTTATCCACGTAAGTATAGATGTGAGTGCGTGCAATTTGGCAACAGCACGTTTGTGTGCACACAGACACGCACATTGACGTACATGTGTAGACGAGCCCTCCTATAGGCTCATCGTATGGGCATGGTGTGTTTTCTGCGGGTGCGTGCGCAAATGCGTTCCCGTAGGGGGTTTAAGTATACGAATCAGAAACGACCCAATACTGGCATTTTCCTACGGTTTAACTTACTACGTTGCAGTTATTAATTTAATACGTTGTGAAGCAATTTACAGCAAAAGACATATTTCTAGCGGGCACAGTAACGGAAAGGCAAACTCAAAACACCCTTGGCGTCCACGCCTGGGTATATACCCAAGGGAAATGAAAAACACGTCCACACAAAAAACTTGTAGAGGAGGCGGGCGTCAACCAAGTGCAGTGTGGTGATCACTTCACGCTGCTTCTAAGCCACACCATCAAGCTAGTGATGCACGTCAATTATATCTCGATAAAACTGGGGGGGGGGGGGAACCCATGCATACGAATGTTAACAACAGCATTACCCATCACAGGCCAACGTGGAAGCAATCCAAACATCCCCTAAGTGATAAATACGTAAATAAAATGTGTTCTATCCCCACACCACGTGTCGTACGGTTCCATTTATAAACATGTCCGGAATAGGCAAATTTTTGCAGACTGGATGAAGAAAATGTGGGGGTGGGGGGTGGGGGGCGGGAAGGGAGAGTGTTGGGAGGGGTACGGGGCTTCTTTTTGGGGTGACAAAGGTGTTCCGCAACTGTGGGCACGGTTGCCCAAGTCGGTGAACGTACTAAAAAAAACATCACCGATCGTATACTTTACATGGGTCGGTTGTGTCCAAGTGGGGGCATAAGCGTATCCGTGAATTGGGGCAACATGGTAGGATATGAGAGTTGTACCCCAGAGAGGACGTCTCCCCCTCACCCGACACCCCCACACCAGGGAGGAGAGGGTCACCCCAGGCCGCCCAGCCACCCGCCGCCCCGGTCCCCGCCCGCACTCACATGATTCCAGAGCGGAAGTAGCTGCGGAAACAGTCGGACTCGTGGCCCTGCGCCTCCCGGTGCTGCACGGTGGCGCCACCCAGCGCCTCCTGCAGCTGCTGCACGAAGGCTTCGGCCGCGTCCTGCGCCTCGGCGCCCGCCTCCTTCCCCGCCCAGTAGTGCAGGTCGCTGCACGCCCCCTGCGTGGCCTTGAGGCTCTGGGGAACCTAGGGCCCAGGTGTTAGGGGGCGGGGGGTGCAGAGGCCCCAGGGGTGGGGTGGAGACTGAGACCCAGGATGCACTGAGGGCCTTGAGGGGACTGGGCAGGCGCCTCCCCGGGGCTGGAGGTCCGAGGGGGGCAAAGAGGCCTCAAAGGCAGGCGCCCCCTTGTAGGGTGGATGCTCTGGCTGCCGGCCTCCCTCTTCCTGGGGTGGAGCTTGGTCTGCATCAGCAGACTCCCCAGCCGGGGAGTCCCCACCCCTCAGACAGACTCCCCAAATGCTCACATGGAGGACGATGTAGCAGTGCTCCTCGAAGAAGTTCCCATAAGCCTTCTCGGGTACTGGCTCCATGCTCAGGTTCTGGGAGAGGAGGGTGCCTAGTGACAGCTCAGCAGGACCGTCCCCCAGCCACCTACCCTCCATGACCCTCTGGGGTGGGGGACAGGAGGGAGCTCCGAGTTGGTGGGGGGAGGGAGAAGCCTAGTCTCAGAGACTGCGCACTCTCTGTGTCCCCAGCTCTGCTGTCTGGCTGTGCCCCTCACCTCGATGATCCATACGTGGAGGTCCCTGTGGCTGTCAATGGCTGGGAGGCCCTTGTTGACGTCCATCCTAGGCCAGGTGGGAACGAGGGAAGAAACAAGAGCCAGAGTCTTCAGGCCCCGGCCACCTGTGCTCTGGGCTCCAGGCAAGAACTCTCCCCACCTGCAGCTCTCCAAAGCGCTGTCATCATAGAACAGGCCTTTCATTCGGGGGGCTCTCAAGTCACAAATGGCAGCAAAGCAGGACAGACCCTGGCACAGAGGCTTTGCAAACAGGGAACAGGTTTGTCGTCTGTGGTTGTGCTCCTGAAACAGGGACAAGCTCTGTGGGCAGGGATGGGTCTTGAACGTAGGGACCTCTACAAGCAAGCAGTGAGAAACAGGCTGTGCAGACAGACGAGATCTGCAGTCAGGGGCAGTCACTGGAGACAGAGGCACGTTATGCAGACAGGCAAAGGTTGTGCTGGGAACAGAACAGATTCTGCAGCCAGGGGTAGACCCTGCACAACAGACTTCTGGCATTCGACTGAATCCTGCAAAGACAGGCTCTGCGTTGAGGGACAGAGCTGCCAATAGGCCTGGGTCTTCCAGGCAGTCAGGGACAGGCTATGCAAAGAGACACGGCACCCTCAGAGAGTGATAGGCTATGCGGACAGAAAAAGGCTCTGCATACAAGCATAGGCTCTGCAAACAGGGACAACTTCCTCAGACTGAAGAAAGGGATACAACAAGCACAGGGTCTCTTGGCAAAAATGAGTTCTGTGGT
Source organism: Panthera uncia (assembly GCF_023721935.1). Taxonomy (NCBI): domain Eukaryota; kingdom Metazoa; phylum Chordata; class Mammalia; order Carnivora; family Felidae; genus Panthera; species Panthera uncia. The sequence goes on from NC_064810.1 coordinate 149,673,653, forward strand.
CAGGGACCAACTGTCTGTGTAAGGACAGCCTGAACAAAGAGACACCGACTCTATCCAGGGAAAGTCAGACAAACAAGCAGCCGGGCAAACAAGCGAAGGTCGTGAACACAAAAAAGACTCTGCGAACGGCTCCCGATTCCACAGGCGTGGAGGAACTTTGCAGGTGGGGAAAGACTTTGTAAATGTGGGTGGGGACAAACCCTTAAGGTAGGTATCCTTTATATAAGGGACAGATGGCAGATACGGACAGGTACCTAGATACGCAAGGCTCTGCAAACAGCACAGCATCTGCCCAGACAGAGGCAGTCTCTTGAAGTAAGCAAAACATCTCTAGGCATGGTCCGACTCTGCAAGCAGGAACAGCCTTGCAAAACAGACCCAAATCCTGCATACAGGGAGATGGGAACAGGCTGGGCAAACCATCATGAATGCTGCAAAGAGATCCAGACTCTGACAAAAGACACAGGCTCTGCAGAGGGAGGCTCTACACACAGAGACTTGGCAGATCGGAAGAGGTTTTGTAAGCCGACAGTGCTCTGCAAACAGACGGGTTCTGTTAACAGCGACAGCTTTTCAGAGAGGCAGGGTTTGCTGAAATGAGCTGGCAGGGAAATCAGCTTTGCGTTCAAGCACGGGTGTCCCAGACTTGGGCAAGATCTTGAAACAGGGCTGGGGTCTGTAGGGAGCCCAGGTTCTGCAAACAGGGACAGACCTCATAGAAAAAGATGAATTCTGGCAACAGATAAAGGCTCTGTGAGTAGGGGCACGTTCTGCTAACAGTTACACGTAGAATTAGGAACAGAGTGTGCAGACAGGATAGGCTCTGCAAACGGGAATGTGCTCCGCAGAAAGACACAGGTGCTCCCAGAAAGACACGGTGACCTCTGACAGCGATAACTCTTCATAGGAATAGCTCTTACAGGCAGGTACAGTTTTTATCCAGGGAAATTCAGATGGGGCGTGCAAACGGCTAGAGGCCCCCCAAAACGTCATAGGTTGCACACAAATAGGGCTCAGGTTTCGCAGACAGAACCGGACTCTGAAATAAGAAAAGCCTCTGCAAACAGGGGCATAGTCTAGAGACAGACTGCGGAGGAAACAAAGTCTGCTGACAGGGACGGGCACTGCAAACAAAGCTCTGCACACAGGAACAATGTCTTCAGGCACAAAGAGGCATCCCAGACGAGGACCCCAGGCAAACTCCACAGACAGGGAGGGGTTCTACGCGCAGGGCAGCGTCTGCCCTTGACAGCAAATCTTGGACTCAGGGAAGTAGGGACAGACCCTCTAGAAAGCCAGGTTCTGAAAAAAGACTCTGGAAAGAGCCTCAAGACACAGGCTCAGGAGGCCCACCGAGAAGACGAGGTTTCTGCAAACTCGGGACAGGCGGCACACAAGGATGGCCTCCGATGGCTGTGGTAGCGAGCAACAGGCCTAGCTCGCGAGAGAGGGTGGGGGGAGTCAAGCATGGGCCCTCTGAAATCCCCGAAACAGAGCTGAACTCTCGACAGACCCTGCGGACGGCCACAGGCTCTGCAAACAGTGGCTGAGCTCCCGGCCGTGCCCTGTGGTTCTGAGCGTGCCTAGGAGAGCCGCCCGGAACGAGAGGCATCTGGGGAGGCCGGAGGGGGGCTCTGGGTTTTGCTGCGTCTTCGCAGGATGACTCTCGGCCCCCCCAGGCTGCCCTGTAACGTTCCTCCAGGAACCTGTGTGTGAGGTCCGGTCGTCCCTTCAGCCGTTGGAGTTCTTTCTCCCCTCTAACCTAAATCCGGCCGGTGGCAGCTTTTCTTGTCGCTGCGGCTTGGCCCGGCGGACCCACAAGTCACTTCCGTCTGAAGTCCTCCTTCCTAGGGACCCCCAGCGCAGCGTTCGCTCCTCTCTTCTCCCCGCCGCACGCCGGCCTTGTCTCGGCGGCCGCCGCGGGAACCCTGGTGGCTCTGCTGACCCTGCACGGCCCCGGGGCGGACTCGGTGGGAGAGTCCGAGAGAGGCAGAGGCCTCTGTGACTCATGCCCAACAGCCTGCATTCCTTCCACCTTTGTCCAGAACGCTGAGGGCTGGGCTCCGGCCCTGGTGAGCTCACCGCTGCCTGGGGGGAAACTCCCAACCCTCTCGCGGCCTCTGGAAGCGCGGAGTGGGGGAGGGGCCGCCCAGCGTTAGAGCCGCTCTCGAAAGCTCCGGGGGCCGCCGAGGCCGTGGCCACGCCCTCCCTCGCTGGCGCCGAGGGCTGCCGGGGCCAGGGGCTGGTGCTCTCGCTGACCCGCCGGCTCCCAGCCGCCCGCCCGCCACCCAGCAGGTACTCGGTGGGCAGCCGTCGAGTGGACGGAGCCTGTCGCGCACCGAGTGCAGGGGGACGGGGAGCGGGGTCACCCTGTGCTCTGACGGCACCCGCGACTGCTCTTGCAGTACCTGCCTCTGGGTGTGACGGAGACATGCCTGACAAGCGGGCCCGGTGGTCGCGTAAAGGTGGTCCCAAGCACCAGAAAACGTGCGATGCCGCTGAGTGACAGGCGGCATGGTGACATTCAGCGGTGATGGATAGTGACGGCGACCAGGGCACAGGTGGGCGGTGGCCAGAGGTACAAACTACGGGCTGTAGAGCATGTGACAGCGTGAAAGCGCGACAGGGTGACAGGAAGCGTGGCTGGCCACCAGGGGCCCGTGGGGGACAGGAGAGTCGAACTGGAGGCCAGAAGGTTGGGCCCGGGCCACTTTCACCAGGCAGGGTCAGCAGCACCCACAGGGGCTGGGTTCCAGCCTGGGGAGCCAAATTCTCAGGCGCCCAGGGCCTGAGGCCCTCATCCCCATGTAACCTGGGTGGCGGGGGCAGGGATGCTCACGGGGAGGGGGGCCGCTCTCTCCAGCACCCCCTCTCTCCTCCAGGCAGGCTCCTTCTCCCTCAGGGGGGCCCTTCCCTTCCCAGAGCACCTCCTCTAAACTGCCAAGCCCTCCCACCCTAGATGTCCCCTCTTCCCCTGGGTAACTCCCTTCTATCACCTACCCTGCGGCGGGCCCCCCACTGTGTCCTCTCCCCCCCTTCTGAAAGCCCCCTTCTTTTCCTTGGGGGCTTGCCCACTCCAGCCTGGGGCCCCCTTCTCTCCCAGATGCCTGGTTCCTCTTCTGACAAACCCATCCCCCCCCCTTCCCTGTTCCCCCTCCGTTCCTGGGCGCCCCTCTGTCCGCACTGGGCAGCCCCTCACCCCCCCATCCTCCTTCCCCAGCCCCCTTCTTTCTGCCTTCCCTGCCCCCAGTGCTCCCTTCTCTCTCCCAGGCCCCCCTGCCCCCTTTCCCTGCTACACCCCTTTTCTCCCCCAATGCCCCTTTCTCCCCCGGCCTCTCCTCCTCTCCCCTGCGTTCTTCTCACCGCCAGGCGCCCCTTTCCTTTTCCAGACGCCCCCTCCTTTCCCAACCCCCCTCCTCTGGCGCCCAGTGGCCACTTCCTCCTCCTGAGGTACCTGTGAAAGGGCGCACCCTGAGGTCACTTTGCCTGCTGGAGTCTGAGGAGGGAGGGCCGGGCCTGGGCCTCCAGGTATGCGGAGTCTGGGCGACAGAGGCCCCACCTGTACAGAATCTGCCACTTTCTCCCCGTCAGGCTCCCGGCCAGGGCCTCCCTGCCCCCATCAGTGTTGCTCGCTGCCCCCCAGGTTCCGGTGGCCCCCTGGCAACCCTGAGCCCCACGACCCCTTGCTAGACACCCCTGACTCAGAGCGGCCCCTCCTAGCCGATTGTGGAGCCCCCTCCTTGCCAGGCCTACCTGCTGGAAGGTGCTCTCTTTCCTGGCCAGTGGGCAGTGCTGGGTCTGTCCCCCAACCTGTTCCTGCATGAAACTCAATCCCTGCTCTTGCCCAGGAGGACACACCCCACTGCCTGAGGGCTGGGCTTCCAATGTAGTCCATCAGTCAGTCAACAAATATTGACCCAGCTCTCTGAGAACCACCCCGTCCCCAGGCTCGTGGCTGGTCTGCCAGGCCTCACCTCCTGGGTACTGGTGGCCAAGAGACAGCAGGGCATGGAGGCCCGGGCTGGGCCAAGATGTGGGCTGTGGAGTATACTGTGACTTTCCTTCTCTGAGAGCCTGATGAGCCTCTCTGATCCTTGCCCACCCCCCCCCCCCCCCCCCCCCCCAGCCCCAGAAGGCCAGGTCACTCCAACAAACTTTAGAAGGAAGGAGGACCGAGCCTATTGAAGGTGGGGGTGGCAGTCTGGCTCTGTGAGACCCAGGTCACTTCAGGGCCTGGAGGTGGCCAGGGCTCCCTCTAGCATCTCTGCTGTCCTCCCTGCTCCCAATTTGGGTTTGCTCACAGCACAGCCCTCCCCGGGGAGCCCTGATGCCCTTCGTGGGAGAGGCCAGTCCAGCCCTTGCAAGGAAGACACCTTTCCCACACCTCGGGCTGCTCCCTGCTTTCCTTCCTGATTGTAGGGCGGGGGAGGTGCTGAACATAGAGCGTTCCAGAACTCTAGGAACAGGGCCACCCTTCCTTTAGGCCACAGGCCTCGGTCCCAGCCACGGCCCAGCCCGTGGGACGCCTCTGCTGGACACACTGCTGAAACCTGCCCAGTGGCCCCCACGTCCGGCCGTCACCCCCACTGCTCCCTGCCACAGAGAGGGGGCGGCTCCAGGAGATCTGGGTCGGCCTGTGCCCAGTAGGACCTCCTGCCCGTGTGCGACTGTGTCGTTGGTGTTTTCTTTTGTAAGTCCCACTTTTAAAACAATTTATTTAAATTCTAGTTAGTTAACGTGACTGTGTTTAACCGACGGAGCGAATGGGTCCCTGTGTGTGAAGGGATGCCTGTGTCCCAGGGCAGTTGGTTAGTCCCTGTGTGTGTCTGACCTTGTGTGTGAGAGAATGGCTGTTAAACCCCCTGCTCCCTTCTATGACGGTGTGTGTTTGGTTCCACCTGTGCACGCCTGTTGCCCTCCTGCTTTTGTCCCCATGCTCAGCAAAATCCCGTGTCCTCATCCCTCACTTCCTGGCCTCAGACTGTCCCCTCCGTGCACTCTGCGTGGCCTTTGTTCCGGAAGTCCCTGGAAATTTCTCTTTCCAGTGCCTGCTCTTGGCACAGCCGGTGGTTGGTTCATCGTATCCTCCTACTGCCCAGGGACCCCGCGGACCACCCGTTCCTCTGGAAACAGCACACAGACTCAGTGTTCTGCCCCCCTCACTGGCCACTCTGCCCTCTCCGTTGGGACCTTCAAATGTCAGCAGGCACACAACTCGGGCCTTAGCTCCCGTGTCTTTTCTATTTTCTTCCAAGTTCCGGTTCCCAGGCTGTAAGTACCAGGGAAACGTTAGTGTCTCTTCCGACACAGACTCCCGCTCCTCCCGTCCCCCACCTGTCTTGTCACACGTCTCCTGGCAGGTCTGACCTCACACGTGACATCCATCCTCTTCCGAGGCCAGGAAATGGGATGAGCATCCAGCTGGTTGCTCAGGCCCCATACCTGGGGGCCATCCTGGGTTCCTCTCCTTCTCTCACATGCACAGGGCAGCCACTGGCCAGTCTGGTTCATCCTTGATCCTGAACTTGGCCAGACCTCCCTGCCCGGCTCTGGAAGCCAGCCTCTCGCCAGTTATCGTGAGCCTCCCTCTGTGTCTCCTGGTCTCTCTCGCTCCTATGGCCATATTCCCACAGTAGCCAAAGGGGCCTCTTAACCAAACGGATCACACCATTCCCCTGCTTCAAACCTTCCAGTGGCTTCCCTAAACAAAGCCCCAAGTTGCCTGTCCCTCTGGCTGCCTCTCCATTCACTCTCCCCATTGCTCACTGTGTTGAAGCTACACATTTCTCATTATCCCTTAAGACACCGACCTCATTCTCGTCTCTGGGCTTTTGCACTTGGTGTTACCTCTGCCGGAAGCCTCTCCCCTAACTCTTCCCTCGGCTCCTTTTCTGCCTTCTGGCCTCAACCAAAAATGACACTTCCCCAGAGGGGCCTTCCCTGACCGTGTTAGCTAAAGCAGGGCTCTTCTCAGCCGCCTGCCACGTTCCTCATCTTCCTAGCCCTTCCAGAAGCGGATCACCTTACTGACTGGGCTCTTGTTCAGCGTCGCAGTCCCCAGCTGCAACGGGAGGTCCAGGGGGCAGCGCTTTGCCCGCTGCCGTGGCCGGCATTTAGAATGGTGCCTGGCACACCAGAGCTGCTTAATAAATCTTTGTTGACGTCCTCCTGAGTCTCTGCCCTGATCACCTGGATCCTTTGCTGGGCCCCTTCCTGGAGCAGAGGCCTGGAGTTGAGCTTTCCCCGGAAGTCGGGTTCCACTCCCAGCCCAAGGGCCCATGGGCTGCGGGATTCTGGACCCACTCCTCAGGCTTTTTCTGAGCTGACGTGTCCTCCTGTGAGAAGGCAGCTCTCTTCTCTGTCTCTGTCTCTCTCTGTCTCTCTCTTCTGGGATTATCTCTGAAGGCCGGGTGGAAGGCTAAGCCAGCTCAGCTATAATATTGACAAAGGGGTAGGTGTGGCCCGCGGTGGGCGGGGCAGACGCTGGAAGCCGGCCACGCCCCTTCTGGCCTCGCCCCCAGGATCGCGGCGCTCTGGTTGTCCAGTGGCTGTCCCAGGTCTCATCAGAGTCCCCTCCCAGACAGATGCTCCTCGTGGAGACCAGGTCCTGCAGGGGGTGCGCCCCTCCGGAGCTCAGACGAGGCGTGGGGGGCGCCCCCACGGGGGAGCAGACGGGGCATGGGGTGGGACTGCCTGGGGTCTGGGTCCCACTACCTAAAAACATCCGGACCCCACGCCTTTCAGGAGAGCAGCCCACGTGGGCCCCTACATCTGGTTACAGGTCACAGAGGAGCAGTGACACCGTCACCAGGGCCCAAGAGGGACTCTTCGGAGGGCGCCGTGGTGGGAACCGCTAGGGACCGAGGAAGGGGGGGGGGTCTGTCGCTGTGCCCTCAGGACCACCATTCTGATGGGCCTAATGGAGCCCGAGGATAGCCCCCAAAAGAGCCCTGGGTCCCTGCATTCAAGGAGGTGTCGCTGCTTTGCGTTCCCGCAGCTCCGGATGTGTGACCCTGTCCAGCCATGCACCCACCCCATCAAGGCACCGCTAGGACCAGGATAGGAGGCTGGGAGGTGGCAAGGCCCAGTTAGGTTGGTGGGCATATTTACTCTGCTCCCCACCTCAGTGTAAAAGCAGGGAGCTGCGGGCCATGTGTGGCTATTAGGAGCCCCTCCCCACCCCTGCCTTGGGAAAGGCTCCCAGTGCCCCTGTGGGGTTTTCTTTGTAATTTTCTGGGTTTCCTGACCTTTTAGCAATGACCATGTATGGCTGATCCTTCCGGTAAAGCAATACGTGCCATTTCCTCTAAGCCCTGTCCGTAACTCCTTTGCTGTATCTGGGTGTCAGGCCTGAGACAGCGTGGGGGACTTTTCTTTCCTTAGGCCTTGCTGAAACTTTGAGTCTTCTGGGGCACTTGAAGATATGCCCACTCTCAGGGGGTTGGGCCTCAGGTGATTGTAATGGGGAGCCAGAGCCAAAAATCACTGGGCTGAGAGATGGGGCTGTAATGGAAGTCTGGGACGGAAAACCCTGGAGCCCACATATCCTCCTCCTGAATGCTGGAGGGTCCGGTATGTTCTCCTTGGAGATCAGGCTGGTGGCCATGGCAACTGGTGGCTCTGGGCCTTGAGCAGCCTGTTGGCCCCCGGGCAGCCCCAGCACAGGAGATCCGCGTGTACGCGTCCCAGTCATTCCGAGGACTCTGCCCCAAGCCCCCAGTGCATCCCCCATCCATCAGCTCAACAGGCCGTCTTCCTAAGCTGGCTTTTCCCGGCTACTCCTCCCCTCCCTTCCTTGCCTTCCTGCCCATTCTTTGGTCCTAGAATATGTGCTCAAACAAGAAAACATCAGGAGGAAAATCTCAGCCTGCCCATGTCCCAAATAAGTGACCCTTGATGACGGATGATTCCTTCCCCCCATCCAGAGGATCTACGGACATTCGCGGGGGCACCTCAGCTTCAGGGGCTGCCACAACTCTCAGCTATTTGTGTGTTTGGCTGTACACGGAGGTGGGAAGCAGTTGTGGGTACGGGGGCGATGCCAGAGAGGGCAAGAGGAGGGAAAGCTGGGGTGACTTCTCTGGCCGGACAGCTTCCCCACTGGACAGGGCACCCGGGGGGGGGGGGCGCGGGGCATGGCACAGACTGGCTATGGGGGATTCGGGGGGTTTTGTCTTTGGTAAATACGTTTCCTGGGCCGACGCACACGCTGTGTACTATGTGGTTTGGGATGAGTGTATGTGCCTGTGGAAGCCTGTGACCGAACGACTGCGGAGCAGTTTCCCCGGCCTCAGTTTTCTCATCCACCGAAATGGGTGAGACCCAATGAGACTGTTGCCACCGGTGTCCTTTGCTATCTGAATCGGGGAGCTCTATGAAGAAACAGTCCTGAGAGTGGCGTGGCCATGCCCTGGCTCTGCCGCGACTCCCGGGCAGAGGGGCACTGGCTGCCCCTCTCACCTTCGTGCACAGAGGGGCTGAGGGCAGGGCCTGGAGGGAGTCCCACTGGGGGAACGCGGTCTTGAATATCCTCACACTTTCTATCCCTTTGCTGTGCTCCAGCTGGCAATCCCAGCATCTCAGGCAGCGCGCCCAAGGGCTCTGGGTTTAGGGTACCTTACTCCACACACAATGCTGGTGGCGCCGACGGGGCGCCCGGGGGCGGGGGGGGGGGGGTGGACTGTGGTCTCTCTGCGTGTGGAAGCGGGGAGCCACAGGGGGAGACACACTGCTTCCGACTGGGGAGACGCCACCAGGGGGCTTAACACTGGGCGGGGCGGTTTCCCAGCCTCCCCTGGGGTCATGGTGCATGGCCCCTGGGGCTGCTGCAGCCCGCCCCCCGCGGCTCTGCCCAGGCTGGGGCCCCGGGAGCCCCGAGGCGCTGGCTTGAGGCCGCGCAGGGGGAGGGAACAGAGAGGGGGAAGAGACGCCGGCGCCGCCGGAGAAGCAGTCCATCCACAAGAGGGCGCAGTTTCACGTGTTTATTTTTGGCAGGAAGGAAATCATTGCAAACCTCTCGACTGACAAGGCTCGCCCCTGGAAACGTGCACATTCCACATGTATTTCCCAAGTAACGCTGGCTTGTTTATCACATTCAAATGTCCAACAGAAATCCACGACTACCCAGGCACCAGAATCTCCACTACGGGTGGGGGGGGGGGGGGTGTTAGTCTGCAGAGAAGCTCCCTGGAGAACGAACAGGAACAGACACTATCAAATTTACAGCGAGATAGGAGCAGAGGCAGCCAGTGGATTTTGCTCGGGCAACTGCAAGCACGTCAAGCCATCCACTCTCTTCTCGAACCCTGGCATGCCAACTGCCCATCACAGCACCTTTAAAAGGCAGAGGCACAAACGTCACGAGTGTTTGACCCTATAGGGCTGTGTGGTTCTAGATTTTATCAGAGGGCCGTCTTTAAAATAGAGGGTCTTCGATGTTGCCGGGTTATACAGATTTCCAGATTTCTTTTTCCAGACCAGCAGTTCAAATGCTGCAACCATGACAAGTCAGTGTCATCAGGGCCTCACGTCTCCAAAGTCACGTCATCAAAACTGCGCTGTGTCAAAGGAGCTTCCCCACCAACCATGGGTTGTGACAAGTGGTGTTCCTCCTTGGCGTACAGATGTGTGGTTTACAAACAGCTAATGTGTGAAACCGCAGACCAACGCGGAGGGTTCCCGAACAATGGAAGACAGAGCAGTGACAACCTCGGATGCCTGGGCACCTCCACTCAAGGCCCGGCCAGAGACCGCATAACATCGCCGGGGCCGGAGTCCACAACCCAACGTATCTTGTCCCAGATCTTAATGTAAAAAATACTTGTCCAGGAGACTATATATTAACCTGGTACCAAAAGGGCCGTGGAGACTCAGGAGGTCGGGTTTCTCTTTTGGTTGAAGAGTTGGGGGTGGGGTGGGTATTTGGGTAACATGGGAAGCAATATGGCACAGAGAAATAGCTAATAGGGTTCATTAGGTTTTAAAGCCCACAATTTAATAAAAGGTAATAATTAAAAACAATACCCGTATTTACCTTAAAAAACATAAACCCCAAACATTCATCTCATTTCTTGGCCTTATGTTAGAATTCTATTGCTTCATTTACATGTAGATGATTAAAAATATAGAGAGAGATCTAGATATTCTGGTTATGTACATAAAGCAGAATCGAGGGTTAAAACAAAAATGGAATTTTGGAGCGTGGTCAAATAAGGTGCACAGAATCCAGAACCCTCGGGGCGGGGGGTCTGCTGCCCCCCCCCCCTCCCCGAGACACTCTGTGTCCTGTGATGGCAGGAACCGGGCTCCATCCCCCACAATCGTGCAATGGTGCTCACGGTTTCAAGAACCACTAGGTGCAGTGTTTGGCTCAAGCTTGCCAGTGTCTTCACTCCGTCTCTGAGAAGTGGGACACTGTTCCTAGGTCCGATTCCCCTGAAATACTCTAGAACTTCGTCCTCTCTGCCCCCTGTTCCAGAGAAGACCTCATGGTGCCAGCAGAGAAGGGGGCATGGCTGAGGGTCTGGGGCTCTCGCCAGGACCGATTTCTGTGTGGATTTCAACACACGACAGACACTGGACTGCAACATTCGAGACATTTAAGGCAGCGGGTTGACTTAATGACTAGTTTTCCAGATCAAGGGCTATGGCGTGTGCAGATCCGCCATGGAACTGCCGTGGTCTGTGCTGATGCGAGCAAGGGGCTGTTTCTACTTTAACTGGCATGTGGGTTACTGGATTCTGCACACTCAGAAAGCTGGGGGACCCGGTTACCCCTGAACAGTTATTACTCTTCTGAATGCACGGCAGTCCGCGGCCCAAAGTGCTGTTGGGAGGACACGATTGGCAGCTGGCTTCGTTATCTTGGGAACGAAAGCGAGAACAAAATTTTACTTCGACCCCCATTTCCACACTTGCTAGTGCCAGTCGCTTCCACCAGAACTCTGGCGGAGGCCCAACCCACAGAGGACTAAGGCAATGGTGCCGACACGAAAGGGTTCTTCTAAATTACTTTTAAGAGCAATACTTTATAGACTGTCTTGTCACTGGGAAAGGCTGCAGAGGAAGCCCCGGCCCGGGGCGGGCACCCTTCCTCTCCCTGGCTCGGGGCGAGGGGTTCCACCTCTAGACAGGTTTCCCCAACCCCAGGCTGTGCTTCAAAAGAGAAGACCAAGAGGGGACTTGGGCCACGTCAGCGGGGTGGCTGGGGGAGGCCACGGGTTCTCGAGAGAGAACGGTCGGCTCATCGCGGTCTCTGATGTCGACTGCAGTCGGAAACCAACACCACGCCCGTGTGGCGCGCTGGCCCCTTTGTCTTTGTTCCCTTCTGAACTCCCATGGCCGGAGCCGGGCAAGGGGGACTCTTGGTGCAGTCTGCGGTGGGGCGGGACACCTACGTTTCTGACCCTGTCCGAGTCTGCAGCTTAGCAGTGAGCAGATTCTGAGCATAGGCACAGTGGCAAAGAACAGTGTAACAGCCGCTGGTCAATTCCATTTGGTGGCAGCGCGATAGCAGCAAAGAAAATTCCCAAACAGCTCCGTGTGTATCCAGCTTTTGGAAAGGAAAACATTTTTAAAAAAAATCAATAAACAGGTTGTTGTTGTTTTTTTTTTTTAAATATCCAAGGGTTTCAGAGTTTCTGGTAACTGCTCTACCCAGAACGACGACGACACAACAGAAAACACACAGGAGTACGGCAGTCGTGTGGGAGCAGAAGTGACGATGCCACTTTTCAAGGGGGGAGACTGGGACCTCAAGACAAATGTGTCACCATCAGAAACAATAGCAATAATATAAAAGAAGCTGTCGTTCCCTAAAGGGCCGAGCCGCACAACTGCAGATACATTCCAAACTGGGTCAGTAACGAATAGAGGCACCGCCGTGGTCCCGACTCCCGTCGGGAGCCCGGCCCTACGACATGCCACAGGGCGTCTGAGCGGTCACACCTGTTGGGAGACAGGCTTCTATGACTCACCTCCAGCCCTAGCCGCCCCTCCCCCCCCCCCCCCCAGGTTCTAGAAAATTGTCGTAGTTGTCTTCTTAGAGAATCTAAGACAATAAAAGACTAAAAGATGTCTGGAAATATGTTGTGTAGAAAAATTAACTCTCAGCTTAAAATAACATTCAAAAAGGCACTTCATCCTGTAGGAAAGAGATTCTGAGTTGGGTCAGCTGCTCCGAGCTGGGATAGAAAGGGACCGGTTGTCTGCTTGGAAGGGGGGATGGGCAGTTGAAAGGAAGTCCGATAGATATCAAGCTTTTTCTTTTTTTCCATTTTTTTCTTTTTGGTATGTTTTAAGAAAAGCAAATACCGTAAAATGCACGTCCCTTTATGAAATCTGTTAAAAGAGTTCATTTTAAAATAGTGTTTCTGTTCTTAAAAAATAAAACAGGTAGGTATGGCCACTTTGACCTCGCGGCCTGGAGCACGGAGTGTCCTCACTCCAGGCAGGTCCCCGAGGCCGAGGTCCCGGAGCGCACAGGCGGGGCGGGCGGAGGCCGGCGCTACCTATCACAGAGTCTGTGCAGCATGCTGTACACGTCGTCTTCCCGGCTCAAGCCCTCGAAGAAGGGGATGAGGTCCAGCAGCTCTGTGTCCGTCATGTCATCGAACCAGGACTGCACGGGCACCTGGAAGACAGTGTGTGGAGGGGGGCAGCTGAACCGTGCCCGGCACCGGGGGCAGCTCCTAGCCCGACCGGTGCCCGCACGTTTAGCATTTTCTTTGGTAAGGAGGACGGGTGTCTAAAAAGCATCATCGTCATCATCTTGTTTGTTCTCTCCCGTCCCAACTAAGGTGGATCCAGAGCTACCTGGTTCAGGAAGAAGGCAGAGTTCAGTGTGTTTGCTTTTTAAGTGAAGTGTAAATGTCAGTGTGTGTGCGTCTGCTTGTTTTGCTCTCCTGCCACAGAAAAGGTGGCCACGGCACAGACCGTATGAGAGCTGGCCTTGCCACCTGCCAGTTTCAAAAGCTCTTTCCACTGCGTCCAACAGCTCCTGACCCCTCAGAGCCCTTGGAGCCACAGTTACCTGCCGGCCACTGACACCACGGAGCCCACAAACCGGGCATGGCGAGGCTTCCAATTGTGCCGCTTTCTCAGCCAAAAGCAGAGAATTTCCTCCCATCCTTAGCAGCGATCGGTTAAAAGGAGAAGTATAAAATTTCAGGACAGTCTGAGCTCTGGGCACAGACAGGATTTTCCCTTAGTTTTAGACGTGGGGGGTGGTGGCGGTAATGGGTAGCAGCCAGCGGTGCAAAAGAAGAGATGTAAAAAGGACTTTGGGGAAAGCAAAGGAGTTCACAAAAGTAACATTTTGGGCCCTTTGAAGGACTGCTCAGAAACGAAACGATTCATTGTATAGTTAAAAAATAGGGGTGCCTGGGTGGCTCAGTTGGATAAGCATCCAACTCGGTTTCAGCTCAGGTCATGATCTCACGGTTCGTGGGACTGAGCCCCACATTGGGCTCTGTGCTGACAGCATGGAGCCTGCTTGGGATTCTCTTTCTTTCTCTTTATGCCCCTCCCCCACTTGTGTTTTTTCTCTCTCTCTCTCTCTCTCTCTGAAAATAAAAAAAATATATAAACAAGGTAAGGATTAACAAAAAAATGACTACTCCTAGGGGAAGGGCAGGAAAAGAGGGAGAAGGCAGACATAGACACAAGACTTCTCCAAATTTATCTCTGTTGGTAGCTTTGATGTTGGAAATCATGGAAATGTATTACATAATTGAAATAAAATTAAACCATTAAGAAAAGAAAGCAATAAAAAATGAACCCAAGGTGCATATAAACTTGGTGACATAACCACACCGAGAATTATCTCAAGTGATTTTAAAACGTAGTGTTCTGTCCGTACATTTCTCAAAGACACCCTAAGTGCGTGCAATTGTCTTATTAGTAGTAATAATATTAGTACTCTATTTGGAAACTATTCAACATATACTATAGAATAAGTCAAATATGTAATGAAGTGTTAATATATTTAGGAACCCAGAATTTCAGCACAAGAGAAGGAGATACAAATACAAAAATAAAACCAAAGAAACTAAATAAAAACTGTTGTAACACTGAACTGGAAAAACAATATGAATTTATGATTTAATTTTAATTCTAAAAATATATATATGTTAGCTCTGTCTAGTATAAAAGGCCAGAAGCAAAGGCCATCTCAGCAACAACGAGAGTCCATCCAAACTGTGGTCTCTCAATACCATTCCCACTAATAGGAACAAGGCTCCATAGAAAAGCGGTTGATTCCAGGGTGGAGGTAAGAAACGGACAAGACGAGCCTGGAATATCTTGTTGCACCAGAAGCAGGAAGCTTTCAAAGACTATTGTTATTTGAAGGGATGCCCGCTGTCCAAAGGTGAACGAACATTTGAGCATACAAAAGAATAATACGTGTATTAAGTTATAACAATGAAAAATGCTTGAGTTCATCATAATGCCCCCCTCCCCCCAAATTCACTGGCTACTTTTGGAAGCTGCTAGACCATCGACTCATTACTCTGAAGGTTAAAGAATTAAAGAAAAAGAACCAAGACATTACCCTGACTTCCCGATTCAAACATTCAAACTGAATTTAGGGTAATCAAGTAGTCGACGAGGGCAAATTTGATTTAAAAAAAAAAAGGCGGGGGATTTCTGGCCAACACACGTGGAAAGAATGACAGAATTTAGAAATCGCCATTTCGCAATTCTTAATGAAATAGTTGATGTAGGCAATGATCATCAACGACTGCTCCATTTCTAGGTCAAAGGTTGATGGGAAATTTAAAAACAGTAGGATCAGGCTAACAACACCTGACTCCAAAGATCAATATGAAGTCTTTAAAAGTGAGACAGCCTGACATGATATGCCTCCTGATGTGATAACATACTAAGTACACAATACCACCTGTGATGTGTTCTGGAAAAAACAAAACTGAACCTGCACTCAATCAAGCAGTAGTGCTCTAAGTACTTGTTCACGGGAAACATGGGAAAACAGCACGAGGCCGCAACTAGACAAATCCAGAAGAGGGGACATTTCTGTAAGACACACAACTAGACTTTCTTCAACCGGTAAATAGGACGGAAGAAAAAGGGAGAGGGGAGGGAGAACTGTTAAGATTATACGCATTATTAACCAGAGCAGTGCATGGACCTTGCTTGGTTCTGATTCAAACAGTCCAAATGCAGGACATTTCGAGATGATAAGGAAAATATGAACACAGTCTGGATATTAGAGAGTATTAAGAAACTGTTAGCTCTGTCAGATGGGATAATGGAATTGTGATTGTATTAAGAAGTAATCCTTATCTGTTAAGAGACACATGACAAAATGCATTACGATGAATTTGATTAACTCACTATAATGAATGCATGTAAATATAATAAATTTGGAACGTTTACTCAAATAATCATTACTCACTAACTGAATCTAGCTTGAACTCAGTTCTTTGCTATATGGGGAGCCACAGAGCTCTGGATTCAAGGAAAGGATGCTGGGGGGCCTTTTGTTCAGTGTGAGAAGCCCAGGCTCGGGAGGAAGCCCGCTCTCCGGAGAGGCTGCCTGAGCTGAGGGCCAGTGTGGCGGTCCTGCTGATGGCTGGCAGTCACCAGCGGGGTTGGCTGACCTCCCTTTCCCTGGAAACGTAGGACGGGAGGTGGGAGAGCATGTCTCTCTTGCTTGGACAGTCATGCTGCACCCAGTGAGCAGGCGCTGGGGACTGTCACACTCCGGGGAGTTTTAGGTAGGAGATGTCCCCACTGTATACTTTTCAGACATCATTGTGAGGTAGGAAAGCTTGGCAGGCTTGTCTGAAGGCCTTTATCGAGGTGTTTCATTCATGCTTGTTTAAGAACGTCGTCTGCTGAAGAGGTAGCCAGGCCTTTTGAGTCTCCGGGAGCCACGAGCCAGCTCCAGGAGGTTCGCGACGGAACCCTTCTCGGGAACAACATTAACAACGCTAAGATGCAGCCCCACCCAGCACTTACCCATCACAGGCACCGTTCTAAGTGCTTTCCACGCTCTGCCGCGCTCGATCCTCCAACCATCCTATGGGTCAGCACCCCCAGAATTCCCATTTGGTGGACGAGGCAACTAAGGCTCAGTGAGGTGAACGAACTGGGTCAGTGTCACGCAACTGCTAAGTGGCAGAGCTGGGGTTTCACCAAGGCCAGGCCAAGAGAGCTGGCGCAGGTGCTTGAGAGCAGGCAGGCGAAGCTGGACGGGCCCCCCCCCCCCCTCGTGCTCTCCCCCGGGGCTACTTACTGCGTTCTCAGGATGGAAGATGTAGGAGGCCGGAGAATTGTCCACGATGATCACTTTGCTCAGCTCCCGGCCCAGGCGACTCAGGTCTTTCACGTAGTTGCCACGATGGAAGACGCACGATTCTCTGAAGAGCCGGGCCCGGAACACGCCCCAGCGGTCCAGCAGGTCGGCCACGGGGTCTGCGTACTGGAAAGCAGGAGCCGTGGTGAAGGCCGGGCGCCTGGAAGAGCCCAGAGACCTGCCCTACTGCAGCAAGATCCACACTACTTTTCCAGACAGGGGTTTACATAATTGGACGTGTTTTAGGATCCTGCTCGCTTTCCTCTCCATGTGTGTAAGACAGCCTGGCTGCTTCAATTTCTCTCACTTCTCATATCCAGTCCGTCAGAAGTTCTTGGCGGTTCCGCCACCAAGAGTATCTTGAATCCACCTGCATCTGTGTGTATACCGCCCGGCTCCCGGTGTAACCTCTGCCTGGGGCAGCTGCGTGAGCCTCTCAAAGGGCCTGCCCGCTCCCCCTTGCGTCTCCTTTGCAGCCCACGCAGCCGCTCCTCTCATGTCCCATCACCCTTGCTTACGACACCCCGCCGCGGACCCACTGGCCCAGGAGTAAGGCCCGCACCCCTCAGGGCCCGCCCTGTCCCGCACGGCCACGGCTACGTGATGTGTGCCCCCGCTCAGCTCCAGCTCGTCACCTGAGCCGCACTGGCCTTGAACGTGGTCAGAACCCCTGCACCAGTGCTCCCTGCGCACGCAACATTCCCTCCTCAGGTCTCTGCACCAACTTCTCCTTCTGTCCCTTCGCCTTTCGGGTCTTGGCTTTCCTTACCACCCACGTAGAGCCACCTATACCTCCCTTTCTGGCTACCGGGGTCTCACGGTGGCTTCCTTCACAGACCTCACCACCCCCGGGGATTACCGGATTTTCTCTTCTCTGGCCAGAGCGCAGGCCTTGTCTGGCGTGTCCACCAGGATGTCCCGGGCACCTTGCACCGCGGTGGGGGCTCAGTAAACACTAGTTTTGCCACCGAACGAATGAGTAGACTCTGCATTTGGCTTGTGTGGCATGAGGCCGCACTGCCTCCTACGGGTGATCTGAGGAGCTGGGCCAGACCAGCACCAGCACAGGGACGGTGACACCCACTTCTGTTTACTTGAAGCCCAGGAGGTTTTTTTCGTTTTCGTTTTGCTTTTTCAGTGAGAGAGAGAAAGAGAGAGAGAGAGAGAGAGAGGGAGAAGAGGAAAGAGAGAATCCCAAGCAGGCTCTATGCTCAGTATAGAGCCTGAGGCGGGGCTCAGTTCCACCATCCCGGGATCACGGCCTGAGCCGAAATCAAGAGTCAGAAACTCAACTGACTGAATCACCCAGGTGCCCCGCAGAGCCCACGAGTTTTATGGGAGGGAGTGTGGGGCTCACCGTATTTGGCCTTCTCTCATGGCCTGGGGGATTTTCCCAAAGCAAGCTGAACCGGATAAAGAAATAAAGAGGTCTTCCCTGAGGGAAAATCTTCATAAATGAAGATGTCGAAAAGACGGGGTTCCCATTGAGTGGCTGGGGCTGGAAGTGAAAGAGAGGTGACAGCACAAAGACCAGCAACTCTGCCAGGGAGGCAGGAAGTACCCGGAATGCACAGCAGCCCCCGGGGTGCAGAGAAATGCCAGCACGCTGCAGGATGTGGGGCTACGGGCCTACGGGCAGCAGCTCTAACTCTGTGGCAATGTCCTCCTTTCCCCAGACACATCCCGAGGGGGCAGAGTCCAGGAGCAGGCCATTTCCTGCTGACCAGGCAGGCACTGCAGTTTTCCGCTGGAAAGGGCAGTACCCACCGGTACTAGGAGGCTGACTCTAGGTGGAAATAGTGATTAATTTCCGCATAATTGTGAACACTGGCGGTGGCATACATCCTTCAAGAGAACGTCTGAGTCTGGGGTCTCCAGGCCTTAGAGGTAAATGTGGAGAATGTAAGCTTCATGAGGGCAGGGGCTTTGTCTCCTTTGTTCTCTGCCGTATCCCCAGTGCCTAGTACAGAGCCCGACACACAGGAGGTTCTAAGCAAGTATCTGTTGGGTGAACGAATCAAAAAGGAAACTTAGATGAGGAAACAGACATAGAAGGGCTCTGACATCAGCTCAGGGCTCCTGTGGGTTTCTGGGCTGTGGGCCAGGAGGTCCACGGCACCAATGGTGCTGGCTGGGAGCTGAGCCCAGAGCCAGGAACCGGGGAGCGCCCACCTGTCCGCCGAGCTTGTGCATCAGGGAGGAAAGGGCTGGAAGGCTGCACTTGGGAGCCGACTCGGCTGAGCCAGGCTGGAGTAGCAGTGAGGGAAGGGCTGGAGAGACAGGTGGAGGTGCAGGTGGGAGACGTCCAGGAAGAGACTGAACAAGGATGTTTAAGCGCTGGCGACTACTACCGAGAAAGAGTGTTTCAATTTTGCCAGCTTCCCCCCCAAACGCCCTCCTAACCCCCACCCCCCAATTCTTAATCTACCACACCGGTGCCATCTTCCTGTTTGTTATTTCTGCAGTTGTCACTTCAGGCTCCTCGGTGCCCCAGAGCCCCGCCAGGAGACCCATCCACGCTACGGTTCGTCTTGGTGCCATTCATGGGAAAGAGCGCCCACTGGGGAAGATTATGTCTTCCCCGAGGCCATGCTCTTTTTAGCATGCCAAAGTGAGGCCTAGGTTTTGGATTCCCTTTCTACCGAGCTCATGCCCTAAGGCCTGCCAATGAGTCTGGCAGAACGTTGTGCAGGTGGGGCTCCCTCTCATCTCAGCCGTGACTGAGACATGATTCAAACCAGGAATGCCCCGTCTGGCAAAGCGGTATGTCTGGGCACCTGGGGTCAGAGTCCCCAGCACGCAGAGGAGAAGGGAGCCACCCAGAGCCAGGACATTGTAGGGGGTGGGGAAGGGGAGAGTCCTTGCAGCAGGTCTGGAGATGAGCAGATTGCTAAACTGCGCCCCACAAAGCTCATCTCTGGGGCCACCTCAGAGTCCCCAAGGTGCCCACGGGGACACTGGTGGTGCCACCAACAAATGGAAGGCACTGGCCCCATCAGAGTCAGGATCTGAGGGGTGCTCATGGCAAGGATCTCCTCCGAGGAGTGGGGCCCGCCCTCTCCACCTGAGGCGCAGCACCTCAGCACACCTGTGAAAGGGCAGACATAACCATACGGGGGTGGGGGGGGTCGTCCTATGCACCTGCTACTTCCTTTAAACAGTGGGGAAGGGCAAAGAAACCACTCTCTTTGGTTAGAGCCAGTGTAGACGCTGGGTCAAAGATTCGTACCAAGCTATAAGGCCAAAACATGTGAATTATTTTGTCATCATTAATAATTATGATAATTAAACCCTGAGCACCAGGAGACTTACCACGCGACAGTGCCCGCAGGGCATATGGAGCACAACAGGTGCTCCAGGAACGTTTGCTGAATGAGTCCAGCACGGCGCTCTGCCCTTTACAAGTATTATTTCATTTGGTCCACCCCATGTGGTAGAGGAAATCATCCCCAATTTCTAGAAGAAATGGAGTCAAGACAAGTGAAGTCACTTGTCCGAGATCACATGGCTCACTAGGGCAGTCAGAACCCTCCTCTGGCCCGTGCATGTGGCTGAGTCTTGGACACTTATCCTTCCCCAAACCTGTGTAAGCCAATGGAGGACACAAAGGCTTGAGCCCCTAGCAGGGGTCTGCCAGTCGACAGCCGAGGGGCAGATGCCCTTTGCCAGTTACACGGGACACACTGATTTCCTGGCCTGTGGACATCCAGCTTGAGGCGGCTGCAGGCAGCAACTTCACGGAGCATTTGTTCCAAAGGCTCCCTGTCACCATGGTAATAACCCAGAAGCCTTTCAGGCTGGCGCTGTGCACGTGGCCTGCATCCATCCCATCTGGGGTGGGAAACTGTCACCATGGGAACAGCCTCCCACACCTTGACAGAGGGCTGCCTGGCAGACAGGGGGTCAGGGTGGAGGGGCTGGGGGAGCCCAGCTGGGAGCAGGACGTACCTTGGCCAAGCTGGCAGTAAAGAGCACACACTCAAAGAGCTGGCCCATCCTCTGGAGGAACTCGTCCACGTGGGGCCGCTTCAGCACATACACCTGCAACGGCAGCAAACAGCAGGCTGGTCAGTCATGGCAGCTGCTGGGGTGGCCTGGGCCCAACACCCACGTAGGAAGAATTCCTTAAAAGGGAACTGCTTGCTGTCCCCAGCTCTATGGGTGGGGGGGACACCCCAACTGTATGAGGGCTACACAGTCAGATGCGGCACGTTAGGCCACACACACACTCCTCAGACCGGGCTCCCGGTCTGAGTCTGGTGCACCCTCCTCTGAAGAGGGAAAGGGAAGCTGACCGCGGTACTGGGGGGTCTTACGGATTTTCAGAACCAGTAAGTAGAAGGGTTGTGCCGTGTTTGTGCGAAATGGCTCCTTCTCTCGCCCGTGTTTCTCAGTACGTGTTGTGGGTCAGGCCCTATGTGGACACAGGCTATGGCCCAGGGGCCGTCCATTCAGACGTCCAGGCCCGACCCAATGTCTGGCAGCTCTGGGACAAGCAGCCACCTCGTACCCTCGAATGGAACACCTCTCTCGCCAGGAAGGTCTGGGGTGGGAGCGCAGGCCCAGCAAAGAGGCGAGAGGTGCCTTCCCTGTCAGTGTGGGAAGCCATCCACTTGACGCCGCAAAGGTGACTCTACTTGAGCTCGGTACAGAAATAGACTTTGGGGGACGTGACGCCAACCTACTCCCAGGGCCCCATCAGGAGGGGCCTCCAGGCAGAGGGGGGCAAAGAAGAGGCTTTCCTGGAGTGGCTGGGTGGCTCTGTGCTCCTGACTGGGGAACCTGAACAAATCTGAGGAGACCAGGGAAATGAGAGACAAGGCAAAGCTGGTGAGAGAAGATAGGGAAGGTGGGAGGAGGGAAGAACTAATTAAAACTTGAATAAATTCCATGTGAAATTAGCCACTTCCCTAAAATAAATCAAACTTATTAAAATTCAATTCAGCTCATATTCACTGAGCCCCAGCTCTGTGCTCAGCCTGAAGAAGTTACAAAAATGAACAAAACACAGGCCTTGCCCTTGAAGAGCTCACAGTCTAGAGCAGATACAAATAAGAACAAATCAAACTAAGCATGCATATCCAAGTTGTAGTAGAGAGATAAATTAAGGACAATGAACTCCCCTCTCAAGGGGAAGGATCACAGAAGGTAACATCTGGCCTGGGCCTTGCAGGATGAACAAGAGTTCACCAGGCTGGTAAGGACGAGAAGTAAGCTTCCAGGCAGAGGAAGCGGTAGGAGCATGAGACCTGGCCTGAGAATACCTGGGTGTGAGAGCAAGGCCAGAGCCCTTCGTGACCGGCCCTTTAGAGACGGGGGATAGACGAAGTGGCTAAAGAGGAAGTGTGAAAGGCAGGTCAGGGGGAACACATGTGAGGCCGTGAATGGCAGATGTTGCCAGCTGTCTACCCACGGAGTCACAGAGTGGGGACGGGGCTCTGTACCACACAGGGGATGCGTGCATGGCAGAAGAATTCTGCACAGAGCCAGGACTCGGTGGGAAACTTGTGGCCCACTGAAAGACTGGGGTAAGCACGGTCTGTGGCCGAGGGTGGAGTGAAGGGCCAGAGGCCTGGCGGGGGCGCCAGCAGGGCCGTGAGGAGCTGGGAGGCTGGGGGTGGGGCTGGGGCAGGCCCCTACTTTGTCCATGAGGCTCCTCGGTGCCAGGGAACGGGTGCGGCCTGTGGTCCTCAGTCTCCTTGGGAATGCTGCTTGGAAAGCAAGCTTTGCTACACGCAGAGGGCAGGAGACTGATTTGGGAACTCTGGTGTTGGTGCCTCTGGCAGAGAGGAAGGTCCTGGGCCCGGATGCCGGCGTCCAGGCCCGCGTCCGCGTGCAAGTAACCAAGAATAGGCCCATCGGGACCTGCACAGCCTATCCTGGATTACTTGAACGAGGCCACGGCCTTCGCCAGGGCCTTGGTCCTCCTCTTGGCGCCTGTGGCTTCATTCCCTCAGGAGAGAGGGTTTCTGATCCCACCCCTGGGACCCTGGAGTATCTATCGCCATATGAATCACAGTACAGTCTGGAGGGAGGCTGGGGGAGCCGGGGTGGCTCCTTTGAGAGTGGGCTGGCTGTCACAGGTCGGGCCCTGAGGGTCATGCTCACAGTTGCAAGGTAAGAAGGAAGGATTAATTTCTCTCCTAATTCCTGCCATGCCAGCGGGCAGCCTCTCCTTTGTCTCGTTATTTTGTAGCAGAAGCCAAGGTACTAAATGAAGCCTTAACTGCTTCTCAGATGCTGAGTTAATTCAGTTGATGCTTTTGCAAATGTTAAATGCCCAAGTGCCTGTCTTTCGGCTCCCTGCTGGCTTTTAAAAGCATGACATGTGGAGACACTGGCAATAAAGCTGCCTTTCCAAGGGCCAGCTTCCTGGCAAGACCTCCTGCCTGGGAAGGGAAGGGACCAGGGTATCAGGAAAAGAGCCATGGGCCAGGAGGCAAAAGACTGGAAGTCTCATTTTAATTCTTTCCATGATGTGACCTTGAACCAACCCTTTCTCTGGCCGAGCCTCAGTTTCCCCATCTGGACAACGACACGGTCGGACCAGCTGATTTCCAAGACATCAACTCTGACACCCTGTCCTCAAGGGCCAAGGAAACTACTGGTGTTGTTAAGGAAAGACATCCTGTTATGGCTCAAGCACCAAGAGAGATTTTCCTTCCTGAGATATAAACACAATCAGGCCAGAGACTCTCCCTTTCAGACCCTGGGCCGACAAGAAGAGGGTCACACCATCCCCGTGGAAAACCTTACAAATCACCCCTACTCCTCAACTTCCAAGGCTAGGAGTTTTCCCACAGTGTTCCAGTACGTTCATAAATGAAGCTATTCCTGGAGAAGCTTCATGCAGATAAGGGGAAAAAAACCACCAGAACAAAGATGCGTGCCAATTAACTAGGGCATCTTTATTCAAAGTTGTCTCCTGATCCAAAAACACACATCCTTTTGGTTGGGATTTTTGCGAAAGATCCGCTGGAGAACATGATGTAGGAGTGACAAGATCAGTCTGGAGTGGCAGGTATTGGAAATTGACATCTCTTCCCAACATCCCACCATAAGTGGGTACTTGCGGCATTTTCCTTTTGCCTGCTAGGAGAGTAGCCGAAAGCCATTACATGAGGAAGTTAATTAGACCATCAAGCTAGGCCAGTGGGGGATATGGAAACTTCTAAAAGTCTGAATCAAATCAAAGAACTATTCTAACTTGCAACCACATCTACTATCTACAAATGGATTATAGTTTCCCTTATACACTCACTATAAAGTAAATGCATCAGTGAAAAAAAGAAAGCAGGAAATCACTGTATTTATTTTACAAAGCTTGCTCCCTTTTGAGTCAGTAATAAAAGTGTTGATGAAATGGGAATTTAGAATTAAGTTCATAGGAAACGTAATTACCAAAAAATGCTAATTGCAGCTCCGATTCAGCTTTGATTTCTTACCTGATGTATAGTTCCATCGATTTCAACCGGAACAATAAAATCAGCATTACTAATGGGCTAGAGAGAAAAGAAATTATAATTAATATATCCGAAAGAACAAACTAAAATTGGAAACTTTAGAAAGAATAAGGTTTTCCTGGACCAATGTTTTTATTATTGGAAAAAACAGCTAAACATATTTTTTTTAATGTTTATTTATTTTTGAGAGAGGCAGAGAGAGAGCGAGCAAGCAGGCATGAGAGGGAGAGGAGCAGAGAGAGGGAGACACAGAATTTGAAGCAGGCTTCAGGCTCTGAGCTGTCAGCACAGAGCCCAACGTGGGGCGTGAACCCATGACCCGTGAGATCATGACCTGAACCGAAGTTGGACACTTAACCGACAGCCACCCAGCTGTCCCTGGAAAAAAGTTTTAGGTGAAGGATGTTGAAGTATGCTTTGATTCCTTAAAATAAGCACAAGCAGGAAAGCACATTTTTTTCTGTTCTGAATATCGTTAAACTTTCAGCATCTCGGTCCAACCTCTGTATCATCTCCCTGGCCTAAACAACAAAGGTAGGGCAGCCTGGCCAGAGAATGGGGCTCCTCAGAAACTCCAGTTCTCGCCTAGAGCCCTGCCACATGGTGTGGAACCAGTACTGGCCACCAGGGGGAGGAGGTGAGAGCCCAGTGGTCCCAGAGGACTTGCGACTTGGGGGGAAACTGATTTGTATTGGACCCACGGATGTAAGCTGCCCTGTGATGGTCTGCTGGGCAGGAGATGCTGAGCACAGGACACAAAGCAGGGCCACAGACGTGAGGTGAAATCAGAGGCCACAGGCCACGGCCTCGGCTCCTTTCCCTCTGGACCTTCGTTTCTCCTCTCTTCCACAGCTGCGGTAATGGGTCTGATGTGTGCCCATGGCTCCATCTGGTCCTGAGCAGCAGTGATTTCCGCCTTGCCTGGCACCGTCTCCTGCCCTGGGCAGTGGGGAGAGCCGGCCCACCCTGGATTGCTCTGTTCTAAGTAACACAATACCCAGCACAGCCACAAACTTAAGCCTATTTAAAGTAACTCTTTGACAATACTAATGATACTTAAAATGCAAACATGATTATTTCGGCAGTCCTCGTGTGAATCAATACCAGGTTTAACATGAAGTTCTAAATGGAAGTCCACAAATGAGGTAGCAACTACTCCAATGAACAGGCCCAAGAGACTCAGAACACAAACCCCTGGGACAAATAGGAGAGAGACAGAGGGAAGACAGCACGTGTGCGGTGGCTATTGGGCAGGGGTGTGGACAGGGGTGTGCAGGGCAGATTCTCTGGTCAGAATCTGAACTGGGGTCTGCTTTTATTAAGCCCATCATTGTACACACATGCATTGTTCTTTGCTAAGTAAACATAAAATACTAGAACACAGAACCATTGCTAAGCACTCAATAGAGTACCTGAAGCTTAAGATTACAGTTTATTCACTCTTGTGGTTGGAAGGCCAAGGATGAGTCGGTATTTTATAATTCCACAACCAAAATACAAAATCATGAAGGAAGAAACTCTAACAAGGCATTATTAGATTGCAAAATCATATTCCATAGAGTATATTAAAAGAGAACAACCATTCCCCAGCTCAAATCAAGCCTCAGCCTCGGTTTCTTCTTACGTGCTATGTAAAGGAGGCCATGCCAAGCCATGGTTCTTAACCTGGGTCTAAGAGCCTCTGTGTGAAACAGTTGTAGGTTTACAGTTGTATGATCTCAAGAGAGGTCACAGCTTTCAGATTCTCCAAGGCCTCTGAAATGCCCCAGAACATTAAAAACTGTACAATAAAGGCAGTTGCCAGAGGGAAGGTGGGTGGAAGGATGGGTGAAATAGATCAAGGAGATTCAGAGCACACATACCTGGCCTTTGGCACCCTGAGCAGCGCCATGGCAGTGGGCAAGAATAAGCACCTTGTGAAAGGTGGCAAAAAGGCAGCCACGAAGAAAGTGGTCGAACCATTTTCTAAGAAAGATTGGTAGGATGTGAAAGCACCAGCTACATTTAATATAAGAAATCCTGGAAAAACAGTAGTCACGAGGACTCAAGGAACCGAAACTGCATCTGATGGCCTCAAGGGTCGTGTTTTTGAAGTGAGCCCTGCTCATCTGCGGAAGGATGAAGTTGCATTTAGAAAATTCAACCTAATTACTGAGGACGTTCAGGGCAAAAACTGCCTAACATCCATGGCATGGATCTTTCCCGTGACAAAGTGTGCTCCATGGTCAAAAAACGGCAGACTATGATTGAAACTCATATTGATGTCAAGACTACTGATGGTTACTTGCTTTGTCTGTTTTGTGTTGGTTTTGCTATTTAAAAAAAAAAAAAAGCAACAATCAGATTCAGAAGATCTCTTACACTCAGCACCAATAGGTCCGCTGAGTTCAGAAAAAGATGGTGGAAATCATGACCCGAGAGGTGCAAATGATTTGAAAGAACTGGTCAATAAATTGATTCCGGACAGCATCGGAAAAGACACAGAAAAGGC
Organism: Panthera uncia; assembly: GCF_023721935.1. Taxonomy (NCBI): domain Eukaryota; kingdom Metazoa; phylum Chordata; class Mammalia; order Carnivora; family Felidae; genus Panthera; species Panthera uncia. The sequence continues at coordinate 149,699,925 of NC_064810.1, forward strand.
TTGTCAGTCTATTTATCCACCCCGTGCTGTCTTCATTAGAAAACTAAAAATGCTGGGGCACCTGGGTGGCTCAGTCGGTTAAGTGTCTGACTTCAGCTCGGGTCATGATCTCAGGTTTGTGAATTCGGGCCCCGAGTCGGGCTCTGCGCTGACAGCTCGGAGCCTGGAGACTGCTTCCGATTCTGTATCTCCCTCTCTCTGCAACCCCTCCCTTGTTCGCACTCTCTCTCTCTCAAAACTAAATATTAAAAAAAATTAAAAAAAAAAAAAAGAAAAGAAAAGTAAAAAGGCCGAAGAAGCCCAGGTTTGAATTGGAAGAGCTCATGAAGCTTCATGGTTTGAAGGTGGTAGTTCTGGAAAAGTTACTGGGGATGAGACCGGTGCTAACGTTGAATGAGCTGTTGGGTAAGAGCCTGTAAGAATCTGTTTAAAATTCAGACATTTAATGGTGACAAATAAAAAATCTCCTTTGTGATGAAAAAGAAAGAGTACATGTATCTTGATGAGCACTGAGAAACGTATAGAATTGTTGAATCACTGTGTCGTGTACCTGAAACTAATATAACTCTGTATGTTAAGTATATTTGAATAGCGCCCCCCCCCCCCACCCCTACAATAAAGGATATTCTGCTTGCAAATATAGGCAAGCCAGGGAGGGAAGAAATGAAGAGACGCTGTTCACATCAGCTTCTGTATAATGCTCTTTGAGCAGGCCTTGGAGACATCAGGGGCTGTTAAGGTCCTGCCTTTGGAGTCAGGAACCCTCCATAGCTTCGGGCAGTCTGGTCAGCATTGCCCACACTCCCAGAGCCTGGGATGAAGCTGTCCAGGCTGAAATGGCAAATAACCCCTGCTCCAAAGGGCTTTCCTCCAGAGCCCTTTGAAAAGTCCTGAGCAACTTGCCCACAGGGGAGAAAAGGCTTCCAGTGCTGTTCAGAGCTGAGCTGGGACATAAGGTCATGGCAACCAGGGGACCAATCCTGGAAGGGCCCTCAGGGTGCTGGGGAATGAGGTGGTACCTCCAGGCCCCAGTGGCCTGTCTCACTGCTAGAGTACGTGTGTTTCCTTCTCTACTCTCCCAAAGGACTCACAGACAACCGCCTGGCCTTGTCCTATCAAGGAAGCCTTCTGTTTAGCGAGAAGCAGGCATAAGGAAGGATGTTTCTGACAGAAAGTTCTTCAGGCAAATTTGATGGCTCTTCCAACGTCCCCTGCAATGGTCAAGGAATGACTGGTTCACGTGAGACACCCCCCACGCCCCCCAACCATGGAGGGTGCCTTCATATCTCTCTGCAAAGTAAGGGGTGTCACAGGTTGGGGTACAAGGAGGAATGGGATCAAACTGGCCAGTGATAGTGGAGCAGCTCATCTCCAGAAGTACCCCGAGAAAAATAGGACCAGGACCCTACTTCTTCCTTCCAACACACAGATACCCTATTTTTAAGCTTTTTTCATCATTTGCCTCTATCTATCCATCTATCTTCCTTCCTTCCTTCCTCCCTTCCTTCCTTCTTTTCTTTCTTTCTTTCTTTCTTTCTCTCCCTCTTCTTTCTTTCTTTCTTTCTCTTTCTTTCTTTCTTTCTTTCTTTCTTTCTTTCTTTCTTTTTCTCTCTCTCTCTCCCTCCCTCCTTTCTTTCTCTTTCTCTCTCCCTCCCTCTTTTCTTTTTCTTTTTCTCTTTCTTTCTTTCTTTCTTTCTTTCTTTCTTTCTTTCTTTTCTTTTTCGTCCTCTTTCTCTCTCTCTCTCCCTCCCTCCTCTCTCTCTCCCTTCCTCCCTCCTTTCTTTCTTTCTTTCTTTCTTCCTTTCTTTTTCTTTCAGTAGGCTTTACACTGGGCTTGAACTCACAACCCTAAAATCAAGACATGAGCTGAGACCAAGAGTTGTATGCTTAACTAACTGAGCCACCCAGGCACCCCTCATCATTTGCCTCCTTAAAAAAAATGTTTTTTTGATGTTTATTTATTTTTGAGAGAGAGAGAGTGACAGAGTACAAGCAGGGGAGGGGCAGAGAGAGGGAGACACAGAATCTGAAGCAGGCTCTAGGCTCTGAGCTCTCAGCACAGAGCCTGACGTGGGGCTCGAACTCACAAACCGGGAGATCGTGACCTGAGCTGAAGTCAGACGCTTAGCCTACTGAGCTATCCAGGTGCCATGCCATCTGCCTCTTTAAAAAATTTTTTAAATTTATTATCAAGAGACAGAGAGACACAGAGTGTGAGCAGGGGAGGGGCAGAGAGAGGGGGAGACACAGAATCCGAAGCAGGCCCCAGGCCCTGAGCTGTCACCACAGAGCCCGACACGGGGCTCGAACCCACAAACCACGAGATCATGACCCGAGCCGAAGTCGGTCGCCTGACCGACTGAGCCACCCAGGCGCCCCTCATTTGCCTCTTTTAAAAAACCTGTCTCATTTCAAAAAATGGAGAGATGGTTCATGAAGTCATTTCTGAATAGCGTAGCCACAGCCATTTCCCCACGGAGGCCCTTTGGTAATTCATAACTTGTGCTGCCATTCTGGCAGGGAGGGGATGGAGTGAGGAACGAGGCAGACACTAGACGAGACTGTCTGATGCTCCCTGTGACATCGCTGCAGCCCCGCCCCCTTCAGGAGGGAAGTCATACGGTGGACGGATCCTCATTCAGCTACGAAGCTTGTAAAAAAAAAAAAAAAAAAAAAGCCCAGCTACCTCCTGTCACGAAAAAGCTCAAAACAAATGGCTGAATCTGCTCGGAGGCCGTAACTCTGGAAGTCTTCTTCAGAGTTGGACATCTTTCAAAAATTGGTCTGGGGAAACTCCCAAGACAGCAGGTTGCTTGACAGTTTTAACAGTGCCTCCCCTGCCCCTTCCAATAAGACATACAGCACTCTAGCTACCTTCACAAACACACGGTGGTGCCCTGGGGCGCTGGCACGTTGATGGCCTTTTGCCATCCGAGAAGTATTTCTGCAGGGGTTGGAGGGTCGGGAAACTCAAACCTCATAGGTAAGAATGGGGTCTCAGTGACACCGGCAGCCCAGCATTTCCCACCAAACTAAGCAGGTAGTATTCAACTCCTCGAGTTAATGTTCACGGAGGTAATAAGCAACTATTACTGGGATTTCTTCATGAACAGTGATGTCATCCTTTCTATTTCTCCTTTTCCGATACACCGTGACCAAAATCACAAAGGTTATGGATTGCTTTTTATGTTGATTTACCTTAAATGAACTGTGCACCAATGTTTCATCTAAATCAATGACCACACATTTCTTTCCATAGTCAAGCACCGTCGCCTCTGGAAGGAGGTATTTAGCTGGTGGCTAAAGTGAAAAAAAAAAAAAATCAGTATTATTACCTTTATGTAGAAGACGTACCAACCAATCAATCCCCTTATCGCCGTATCATGTTGTCAGTGAGGTTATAAATGAGATCAGACATGTAAATGCCTGATTAAGCACATCATGGGATGTTATTAAAAACAGTAGGACTACGTAGTTTACAACTGAAGTTTTAATAAATAACGTGCCCTTATCTGAATGGCTATTGGAGGGCCTCAGTTTTGGAACCAGACAAGTCAGGGTGTGAGTATCAGATCTGTCTCTTCTTGGCTGTAAATTGGGATAGTACTACCTGCCATGGAAGGCTGTTGCTCTCAGCTGTAACTGTGGTAAAATGCCCAGTGTTCTGCCTGGTATATACATGGTGGCTAGTTATTATTAAAATGGGCTACACAAAATAAATACTCAATTATATTACCTATTCTAACTACACGGGCCCATTCCTGGGGATCGTTTTTGTCTGAAGTTCCCTGTGGTATAGAAGTACATTTTACAGCTATACTGGAACCACAGTGGTTTTTTGCTGGTTTGTTTTAACGACCACAATTTTCAGAAACTTGAAGAGGACCTATGGATCCACGAGCAAAGCACAATCCAAACGGACTTCCAATACTAGAAAACAGAAATAAAAGTGGTCCAGGTACAGGGTCCTGACTTGTGTCCACCCCACTGCAGTACTGAGTGAAGGTAGCACTTACCCCTTGGATCCTCAGTCTCTGGAGGTTATACTTTAATCCACATGGTGTTTGTGGATCAGAAAACCTATTTATGTCTTTGTAGTAGCTGACTCTAATCTTGTGGTAAAGAGGTTGTAAAGAGTTAATAAGCTGCTGGATATCGGCAGCCAAAGTCATTCGTGATTTAGAGTTTTATTTCTTTGGGTTTTGCCTCATTCTAGAAGTGATTCCAAGTACTTCAGTTTACTTTGTGGCATATTCCGTACCCAATGTTAACTAGCTAATTTTCTCTCCTGGAAGAAGGTCAAACTCTGTTCAACATTTAATGCAAAACAAAACACACACAAAAAAACTGTGTCCCTAGCCACTGAAGAACAGAAAATTTAGCTTATCAAAACAAACCCCAAAACAAAACAAGAAAAAAATGAAATCAAGAAGTATTCCCTTTTGAATGGATTATCTCCTTTTTTGGAGGAGGGGAGACGGGAGGTTACAGTGAATATTAGTCAAGATCCAGGGTTAATTTTGGACTTTAGCTGGTTCCGTAGTGAACGGAACACAGGAAGTCAACCGGGTAGGTAAATTTGCAAGCGTGACGATCAACTGGTCTAGGGCTGAGTGGTGATTCTAATTCGATAGGGGCTCTCTCCAGTGGGTGTTTCCTCCTGTCCAACATCATCTAGAAGAAAAAGCCTTCACGTCCTCCCAACTCCCTTGGCTCTAATTAAAGTTCACCAAGCAGTATTCCCTCCCCAGTACTCCCAGTAGCACCGGGAGGAGATGCACCTTGGACATGGGACATGGGATTCAGGGTCCTAAAAAGGATTCTGTCTTTCACTATAAATCAGCAAGCAAGCAGGGTGCTAGAAACACTACAATAAACTCGCAAGAAGAAGTTTTGTATTCAGTGTTTTAAAAAGGCAGAATATGGTGAGCTCTGTAAGTGAACATAATAAAGAGGGTTTGAGCTATTTCTGTTGTTTGGGCCATAGCAGAAAGCATGCTTGTGACCAGAATAAAATTTAATTTCTTATCACACGATTATGTAATAAAAACACATTCTCATTGTAAAGAATACAGGCACGCAAGAGACAACTATTTCCTTTTCCCTGCTCCGCATTCCTCTCCCGGGTGCCCCTCTTTTCAGTTCGGTGCATGTCTGTCCAGTCTCTATGCATTCATATACTAAAACAACATTTAAACTTTATGTAATTGCTCGCCTGGGAAATAAGGCTCTAGGGATGCAGATCTGAAAACGTCAAAGATCTGCCAAAAGCGGCTCAGTTATTTTCCGGACCTGAGAATAAAAATTACTTTCTGAGCATATTTAACCCACACTTTGCAAGCACTCTCTGAGTTAACAGGACAGAAAAGACCTCAGGTACTACTGGAAGAGAGAAGAGGGAGAAGAGAGAGAAGAGGGAGAAGGGTGAGACTCCTCATAAGTAAGCTACTGATTTAGCATTTGTGCTGCAGAGAACAAGGCGGGGCTGGGGACAATGGGTAAGGAGGGTTCCGTGAACCCTCAGCCCCGCTTCCTGAACACACACAGCTTCTCTGAGAGCTTGGCTTTAGATTAATGCAAATTCCTTGGACCACTGGTAAAAATTCTTCTGGACAGCTGTGTCCTTGGCACACGCAAGGACACTATATAATTGCAATAGTGCTTTGTTACTTCAATTGATCTGTTCAGGTGATGCTTGAATTATTAACTAAAAACGTCCTGGGGCAAATTTTCTCCCAGACCATCAAAAAACTGGAGAACAAGAGAGACACCGGTTACATCAAGAAGAGCCTTTTCATACAAACCAAGTCTTGCTCCAAAGTACACGGAGGACACTGCCAGGGGGACGGAGAGGGTGAGGGTAGGGAGCAAATGTGTGGGGGGGGGGGGGGGGGGGGGGAGGAACCTTGGTTTGCCCTCTAAGATTTAGGAAGGGCATTCATTCCAGTTCTCTTCCTGGGAGAAGATCTGGAATTTTCCAACCTCAGTAGTGAACTGGCAGCCATGAATAGTTAACTCTCAGGTTCCCGGGGCACCCATCCCACTTACCCTCACAGGTCTTAGAGGCGGAAACGTTCTTGGCACACTAGATTGGGGTTTCTGCACATAAGAGTCCCAGGCCCACAGTCTGCGCACTGTGCTCCCCAAGCCTCAGAGCTGAGGGCAGAGATCTCAGGGCTTCTGCGGGAGGAGGCGAAGGAAACTCTAGACCATTTTTAATCACAATCGTTGTTCTGCCGATAGGTTCTCCATAAGGTTCGGTGGGAAAAAAGTATACTACTGTTTACTAACAGGCTTAGGCACACAGAGCAGAAATGTAATTGCTAGAAAACTCATTTCTCCTCCTGTTCTCCTCTCGCACCGTCGTGACTCAGCTACGCTGTCAACCTTGCACCGTGAGCATCGAGAGTGAGATTCCTCCAAGAGCAGCAATGGGAGGAATCAGGTCACAGCCCCAGTCACATTCCGCATTCCTTGCTGGGGCCAAAGCACTTGAACTCTCACCTTCAGCCAAGGCCACCCAAACTTCAGGGGATTCTAAAGCTGGCCCTCTGCTTCTTTCCCTTATCCTTTACTACCTGACTTTTATTATTGGATAGCCCACGAGGCTTCCAATAAGATGTGTGGAGGGCCCCAAATCCCAGCTGACGGCTGGGCAACAAACGTTATTAAGTGGAATGTTGTAACATCAAGTCCAGATAAAAATGTCATTTTCAACAGGTGTACAAAAGATGGATTAATCAATAAATAGCGTCGAGACATGTGACTTGCCACTCGGAAAAGGCAATAAAGCCGGATCACTACTTAACGCCTTACACCAACGTGAATTCCAGATGGATCACAGATTTAAGTGTAGAGATAAAACCATTAAAACGCTAGGAGAAAATATGGGTCACAGTCACAGAGTGGGGAGATCTTTCTAAGTGTGACATAAAAAACCAGGAGCCATAGGGGCGCCTGGGTGGCGCAGTCGGTTAAGCGTCCGACTTCAGCCAGGTCACGATCTCGCGGTCCGTGAGTTCGAGCCCCGCGTCAGGCTCTGGGCTGATGGCTCGGAGCCTGGAGCCTGTTTCCGATTCTGTGTCTCCCTCTCTCTCTGCCCCTCCCCCGTTCATGCTCTGTCTCTCTCTGTCCCAAAAATAAAAATAAAAAACGTTGAAAAAAAATTAAAAAAAAAAAACAAAAAACAAAAAAAACAAACAAACCAGGAGCCATAAGGGATAAGATTAAAACATTCGCCTGTATAAAATTAAACTTCTTTGTGGCCAAAATGATTATAAACAAGGCCAAAAGATATACCATAAATTGGGGGGGGAAAGTCCTAATTTCCTTGAAATTAAAAAGATAACAGTATAAACTCTAAAAGGAATGAATAGGGAGGCAGAAAGACATATGGACAATAAACCCGTGAAAAGATGTTCATACTCATTCATAAAGAAATGCAAATCAAAGCAATGAATTGATACACTATTCTTTACTCACAGATCAGCAAAAACTAAATATTTGATTATTGTCATTTCTGATAAGGGAATGGGCAATCCCACACACTCCTGGTGGGGATGTAAGTCAGGCTTTCAGAGGACAATTTGGCTTTAATCTACCCAAGATGTAAGTTATATCCTGATCACAACAGATACTATAACTCAAGTCCATAAACATACATGCACAGCAATATTCCCAAGAGAAGTATTAGTAATAGTTGAGAAGTAGAAACAAAGTAAACGCCATCAAGGACGAGTAAAACAATGAGGCAGATCACTATGCACCGATATTTGGAAAGATGTTCAAAGTATATTGTTTAAAGCAAAAAAATACCTTGCAAAATTCTCATTTGTGTGGCTATGGTTGTGTTTATTTAGAAAATTTCTGGAAGGATACAAAACAAATATTAAAAGTGATTATTTCAGGGATTAGGACCGTGTTGGGAGATTTTTTCTTCTTTCTGCTTTATTCTTACAGTATTTTTTACAGCTATGAGCTTGAATTATTGCTTAGTAAAAACTCAAAAGACCAAAGCTGCACACATTGAGAGAGTAGCATGACAATGAAATAAGAGGGGCATGGTGGGGAGCAGAGATGTGGGGGTGGGGGTGGGTTTGGGGGGGGAGTGGGCTCCAGCCAGAACTATACTGGGCACCCACAGGCTCAGGGGTACCTTTCACCTTCAGGGCCTGGAAACAGCTTTCAAGAGGCTGTAGGCCCTGGTTTGGGATTAGCACAAGCCTGGATTTCTGGCCCTACAGTACGGCACCCCAAGCTCACAGGGGCTCCCAGCACCCACCAGGTCCCCTGTGATCCAGAAAGGGCACGGCTATTTCATTTATGTGACTTGTGGCCTTGCCATGTGCGTACAGATTCTGCAGGGGATCCCAAGTCTCGAATCCTGGGGCTGAACTGGACTCCAGATGGACTTGTGCTCAGTCGTGCATACCCATCGGTAGACTGCTTTTCTGGAAGCTCTCACTCAATGATGCAAGTTACTTGAGCTAGGCTTTGTTTTTCTGCAAGATATTTCAGAGATTCACGAGGCCTGACCTAGACTCTTATTTGTAGGAAGGAGCCAGCAGTGTATTGATCTAACACCGCACTAAATTATATAAGGGATCTTTTTCCCCTTGGCTATTTCATTCTGGGATTCTAGAATGTGTTGAGATTTGTGGGGGAAGGGTCATTTTCCTCAGCAGAGTTTTACCCTGACAAATGCTTGGTTTGGCACTTAATGAACTTTGAGAAAAACCAGTGCTATGGGAGTATCACAGGTAGGGGGAGAGGTGGCACCTGTCATCTATTTCATGTAGGTATCTTGTAGGAAGAAATGTATGAAATTACTTTGCATAACGGTGAAAAAGAGACCTCTGGTAACAATCCCACTGGGTATCCTACTCAAACACCAGATGAGAAGCCCTGCTGCCTGATCAATCTTTTTGAATAAAGTCGGTCTTCCTGACAAAGCCTGACTTCCAGGCATGCTGGTGAAGTCAGAACTACTCCACAAACCATTGAAACTTGTTAATCAATGGAGAGTTAAAGTCCTGAGAAAAATGGAATTATCAAAAAATTAGGGGGCAATTTATTATTTTGTAAGTGACACTCATTACCAAATTTGGAGTCAACCTGTACTAATGAAATCCATTCTTCTCTGTGAGATAAAAAAGTCCAAGGAAAGTTAGATGCACAGATGTGAATCAAACAATCTGAATCAGAGACTCTTTAGGGATTAAAGTATCAATTTATGGACATCTTTTAAAATCTAAATCCTTCCATAAGGACACAGGACTGTTTAAAAGGTCTGTTGGATACGGACATCTCTGGCGCAAGTCTCTTTGGAGAGTCGGTCACTGGTCTGTTTCTTGCTGGCTTAGCCTCAGGCTAAATGGCTCTTGCTGTCAGAGCAGGAGGAAGAGCAGGGACAGTGGGGACAGTGGATGTCTGAGGGGTGGCCCGTGCTGACGTTGACCACTGGTGGGGCTCCTCTCCCAGATTCCGAGGCTGGAGAGAGAAATGGTGGCCCACAGGAGTGCCCAGCTGGAACAGCTTCAAGTTCAGGGAATACAATTGGGGCAATTTTTTTCTGATCTTAGAGCCAAGGCCAAGCTACTGACCCTGCTGAGTAAGTCAGAAACGGTCTGCTCACCCAGGACATGGGCTGGAGGAGCCCCCTGGGACACAGCCTGCTGCAGAATCCTACGTCTGGGCAAAAGTTTGTTCTCCCAGTCTATGGAGCTGGGGCTGAGGTGCTGGGGGTGGGGAAGGGCAGCAGGCCGCCTTAGCTTGGAGGCCCTTCGCAGAAAGAAAGGAAAGGTGAGAACTTGGTGACTAGATGCTGGTTGTCCTGCTGTTCCTGAGAAACCTTCTACTCACAGTTTAAAATGTAGCTTCATTTTTCAACAGAACAGAGCTGTTTGTACCATATGCTAAAACTCAATGTATGCAAGAACATTTAAATAACCATTTATATTAGTAGGCCCAAAGCTACAAGATTCTACACGTGTTTAAATAAAATTTGATAAATATACATACACTTGGTATGGGAATGACCTGCCTCTGGTCACCCTAAGGAAAAAGAAAAAAGAAATCATTGTCAGGTTTGAAGAGAAGTAAGCAGATCATATACTCAAAAGAAACTTCAAAGCACTCTTGAGTACGGCAGCCCTATGCTTTCCTGTTCTCTGCACCCTGGTGGTGTTCAATGAACAGGAGGAACCCAACGATTTTCCAATTAGGGCACTGGGCTCCACTCTGCCTCCCAGACACCCCCCACCCCTGACAAACCAGGCCGGGTTCCTGAGGCTCATTAATCTTGCGTGTTTAAATGTTTTTCTTAATGTTTCTTATTTATTTTTGAGAGCGAGAGAGCACAAGCAGGGCAGAGGCAGAGAGAAAGTGGGAGATACAGAAAGTGAGGCAGGTTCCAGGCTGACAGCACAGAGCCCGAGGCGGGGCTCGAACCCACGAAGGGTGAGATCGTGACCTGAACCAAAGTCACACGCTCAACCTACTGAGCCACCCAGGTGCCCCTAATCTTGCTTATTTAAATGGTGCCTCCCTTACTCCCAGGAATTTAATCCTTAATTGAAAAATAAACACAAAAGCCCATATACTACTTTGATCCATTAATCCCTCTAGTAACTGCCTTATTTCTTGTTTTTAAGTTAGTTATTCCCTAAAAAGACTAAGCCTTAAGTCAATACAATATGTAGAGGAAGGAAGACTAGTTTATCAGATTACAAGGAATCCCCTGGTCACTCCAGGTTTTCTTCTAGAGGAGGACTGGACAGAAGGGAGACAGAGTCCCCTTTAAGGGGAACAGAAACTGTATTTGCAGGGAGTGTTAAGAAAATTCAGGCCTCAAAGTGGGGCCTCACCCATTCTGCAACCCTGGAATGCCAGCCATTCCAAACCCGGTTGATGGAAACATTTCATTTTTATTTTTTTTAAGCTTATTTATTTATTTTGAGAGAGAGAGAGAGTGCATGCACAGGAGAGGCAGAGAGAGAGGGAGACAGAATCCTTAGCAGGCTCCACACTGTCAGTGCAATGCAGGGCTTGAACTCACAAACCGTGAGATCATGACCTGAGCAGAAATCAAGAATCGGATGCTTAACCGACCGAGCCATCCAGGCACTCCAAAACATTTTATTTTAGCATCATTAATAAATGCTAAAAAAAGAACACTTCTTCTCCGTTATCTCCACTGAGCAGTTCCAGTTTCTGTTTCTTCTTTTTTAGATGGAAGGATGGGAGGCAATAAATACCAGCATCACAGTTCCTGATGAGGAGATAGGAGACTGTTTCCTGGTCTCCCACATGGAACTATTGTGAAAAGTGTATCCATCTTTACTGAGGGCGTCGCTTGTGACCAGGGTCTCATGGGAAGGGGTCAAACCAGATTGCTGACAATGGCAGGTGGCTGGCACCTCTTTGGGCTCTGCTCTGACTCTAAACACCAGTTAGCAACCTCTTGATCATCTGCAGCCCTAGTTACCACCTCTGCCGAGTAACAGCAACTCCTGTTTCCTCTCGAGATCCTCTTGATGGCTCTTTCCTTTTTCAGGACACTTGGGGCTTGCCTTAAGGATCCTAAACTGCCTTCTGCCATTATTCAAGGCAGAGCTGTGCTGCTCTCCAACACAAAGGTGCAATCAAATCAAATCCATTTTTAAGAACTTCTGCAGAGAAGTTCATTTCAGAAGCTCTTAAGTAATATTACTCCCAACATCTGGCTCTAGGAGGTGGCTGCTCTTGGTGGGGAGACTTCAAGCAGAAGCTCACAAGCCTGTTGGGTCACGACAGAGGAGAGTTTCTCAACCCTGGAGCTACTGACATTCTGGGCCTGGTAACTCTTTGCTGCGAGGGCTGTCCTGAGCATTGTAAGATGTTCCACAGCATCCCTGGCCTCTACCCACCGGATGCCAGTAGAACTCCTGGAGCGACAATCGAAAATGTCTCTAGATGTTGTCAGATGTTCTCTAGGGGGCAAGATCATCTCTAAGTGAGGAGCACTGCACTAGTGGGAGGCTACAAACAGCCCAACACACAGGTGTACCTTCAGACAAGATGAGCACATCAGTGAAGGAAGAGATAACAACAGCAAATACCTGAAGGGCTTGGCAAAACACAGGCTAGGACCGAAGGTGCTATTCTGGACAGATGTTTGGGCTGGAAAATCACCCCGGAAGTTTGCGCGCGCGCATGGGGTATGCACGTATTAGGGAGTGTTCAGCAATCCCTCTCCTCTGTCCTCTCCCTGATTAGTCCTCCGTGGTCTGGGCCACTGGGGTCCCCTGGGCGCTGACTTCTTCTTGCCTCTCGTCAGGGGCTGCACACCCTTTTATTTTGGACAACTGGCGTGCAGGTCCAGGTTGTTAACTGTGATGGAGGCAATGGTTGCCACTCTAGGCCACTGCTGCTGAAGCATTTCTCCAGGACAAAGCGAATACGTAATGTGGATAGAACCCTAGATGCCACCTGTTGCACTCTGTCCACAGCCTTCTCTCTGCTTCCGGCATGCTGAGTTCCAAGAGGCAGGGAGAGCTGGGGGCCAGCGGTAGAGATGGGCCTGGAACCAGCTTCCACGTCTAATGTGCCTGGGCTGTGTTCCAGTTGTCCTGACCAAGCTGAGTGAGAGGGAGGGCAGAGGGTCCTCTAGGCAGTAGCTGCCCCACTTTGACAGGTTCTTTCTGTGGGGTCTGGTCTTACAGACCGACTAGTAAGTGCAGTGCAAATGATGCATTACTTAGAGTTAATTCTTTAAAAAGCAATTGTGACAAACGTAAGTGAAGAAGTCCAGGAATGAATACTGAGTCCGGGTAAGCCTAGCTCTGCCAGAGAACTGCCTTGAAAGGCCTTTATTCTCTCATATATACAGCCAGCTACTCCAAGAAACCTGCTAGAGGTACGCCGCCATTTTCTCATGCCATTTCACCTAGGCAAATACTATTTTTAAATTAAAACTTGTACCAAGACAGCCGTGATTCTTCTCTTTGTTTGAATCCTTCACAGGCCTAGGGTACCAACGATGGTCCTTTTGCTAATGGCGATTCTCTAAAGCAATGATTTAAATTGGGGGAGGGAGAGTCTGAGGAAAGCTCACCAAGGGAACACGTTAGAATTTGGGGCCGCAACAGGGTTTACAGTGGAATCTCATCATATAAATTCCACGAATAGGTTTTTCCACACCAATGTAGAGTAAGGTTAAGGGAAGTCATCTTTTCATGATTTTTTCCCAAAATTTTCTCAGCTATTCTTTGACATTATTTCGTCTATATAAAGTTTAAGTCTTATCTAGAAACCTAACACATTTCTCTATAATTAAGAGCTACCAGAGCAAAACCTTTTAATGATTCCATTTTTTGAAGTATTTTGGGGTTTCTATGTAAATAATCATGTCATATGCAAATAAAGCTAAACTCCAATGTTTTTCATATTTATATCAATTGTTTCATTTTCTTATCTTCTTACATTAGCCAGAAACTGCCAGAGATTTTCCTATGTGGCTTGCTGTATTTATTTATTAAATATTTTATTTTATTAAAAAAAATTATTTATTTAAGTAATCTCTATACCCAGCGTGGGGCTTGGACCCACAACCCCGAGAGCAAGAGTCACATACTCTTGTGACTGAGCCAGCCAGGCGCCCCAAAGATTTTATTTTTAAGTAATCTCTACAGCCAACACGGGGCTCAAAGCTACAACTCTTGAGATCAAGAGTCGCACACTATACTAACGAGGCCGGCCAGGCACCCTGTATTTCTAGAAGACAGTTTTTTATCGTATTTAAGTGGTTTTCTTCTACATATTTGTCTATATTGTTGATTAGTATAGTATACAAAGGTTATGGCTATTACACACTTGATGTATCAGACCTATTATCATTAGAAAACGTCCCTCTTTCTCTTGTTTGTTTTTGGCCTCGAATTTTGTCTGATACCAATTTTTTTTTTTAATTTTTTTTTTTAATGTTTATTTATTTTTGAGACAGAGACAGAGCATGAATGGGGGAGGGGAGAGAGAGAGGGAGACACAGAATTGGAAGCAGGCTCCAGGCTCTGAGCCATCAGCCCAGAGCCCGACACGGGGCTCGAACTCACGAACCGTGAGATCATGACCTGAGCTGAAGTCGGACGCTCAACCGACTGAGCCACCCAGGCGCCCCTGTCTGATACCAATTTTGTCACCTTTGCTTTCTGGTTATCTTATCTGCTTTTTCCATTTTGCCCATCTATTTTCCATCTTTTAAAAACCACCGTATATTAGACGTTGGGTCAGAAACTACTAGTCATCTACTGTCATAGTAATTCCAGTTTTCTTTCTGGGCACACAGTAGGACTGCACTTCCACGCTCCTTGAAGTTAAGCATAGTTATGTGAATTGCTTTGGCCAAGAAGATGTAAGTTAAAATGAGGCACGTGACTTCTTTTTTTTTTTTTTAAGTAGGCTTCATGCCCAGCATGGAGCCCAATGTGGGGCTCGAACCCTGAGAGCATGATCTGAGCTGAGATCAAGAGTCAGATGCTCAACCGACTGAGCCACCCGGGCACCCCAAGGCATGTTATTTCTGAGTGAAGACTTTAAGAGCCAGTGTGATTCACCACACTCCCTTTTCCTGCTACGGCAACGACGAAAGCAAAAAGATGGGGCCTTCCTCAGTCTGAGTCCATGAATGAGGATGAGCTACATTACGCAATCTGATGGCGGTAGCTATGAGTCACGTGTGGCTACCGACCCTGTGAAAAGGTGGTTAGAGCTAAGTTAAGATGCGCTATAGGTATAAAATACATATCAGATTTTGAAGAATTAGTAAGATAACAAGAGTATAAATTTTATCTCATTGATAGTTTTTTTCTATTGATTACATGTTGAAATAATGTTTTGGAGGTCTTCGGTTAAATCAAATGTATTATTAAGAGCAATTTCAACTCTTAAGAAATATTTTTAAGAATGAGGCTACTAGAAAAATTTAAACAACACAGGTGGCTCACATTATAGATCTACTGGACAAGTGCCACAGCTGACCCCCGATCAACGTGTAGCGTGAGTGAAAACCAGACTTTTACCGTTTGCAGCCTCTGAGGTCTGGGGGTTGTGCCTACGGCCTAACCGAGCCCACGCCGACTGGCACGTTGACTCAGCAGCCATTTCTCCTTTCTCCTTTGTGAGAGAGCTCTGATTCTGCGGAGGGCGTGAATAGGCCAGTCTAAAGTCTTCCCCTTTCGGGCCTCCCTTCCCTTGCTGCCAGAGGGTAGCCGTGTGACAAAGTTCTGGCCATGCAGACAGAAGGAGACGTACCCTGGGGTTTTCTGTGAGAGCACTGACTTCCCATACAAGCGGCCTAGGTGGGGGTACTCCTCCCCGCCTTCTTCCCTCGGATGTGGATATGCTGTCTGAAGCCTGTGACTCTGGGATAATAAACAAGCATGGGGATGAGGGCAACCGCGCCAAGGACGGTGGAGCGGAAAAATGGAAAGACGAAGAACAGAAAGAACCTGGGTCCCTGATGGCATCATCGGGCACCTAAACAAACCCCGGCAACTGCCAGACTCAGGCTTTTTATGTGAGAAAATAATCCCCTATTTGTTTAAGCTATTATTTCTCAGTTTTCTTTTCCTTGCTGCCAAAATCGTTCCTATCTGATGCAGGTCTATTCTTGGAAACAGCATACAGATGAATTTGTCAAGCCAATCTGATACGGTCGTGGTCTTTTGTGAGGGGAATCTGGTTCACTGAACTTGGGTTTTATGCCTCCTCTTTATGTTAGGTTTACTATTGATGTTTGTTCTCTTCCCCCTTTCTCAATTTTGACGGCCTACTCACGTTGCTGCCCATTTCTCCTTTCACTCCTTGTGAATTTTCAGGATCTATTTCCTAACTGTGCTGCTTGTACGGTTCTATCCCTAACAGGTGGTACTTATTCTTACGTCTTCTATAATTGTATCATAATGGAATATCAATCTCGCCCAGGCTTCTTTCGGTCCCCTCTCTGAATCATGACATGTCTGAAAATGCACTCCCTTTGCTTCAACAGATAAATGCTATCTTGGTCACATATAGAATTTTTGGTCTGGAATTCTTTTCTCTCAATAGCCTGTAACATTTTTTTTCATAGTCTTCTGGCTTTCAGTATTGTTGATGAGAAGTCTGGTACTGCTGTAATTCTCTTTCTTTTGAAAATATCTCGTTCTGGTAGCTTGCCAGATTGTCTCTTCACACTTAAATTTCAGAATTTTTTTTTAAAGTTTATTTATGTTTTGAGAGGGAGAGAGTGGGGTGGCGGGGAGCAGGGAAAGGGCAGAGAGAGGGAGGGAGAGAGAATCCAAAGCAGGCTCCACACGGTCAGTGCAGAGCTCAGTGCGGGCCTTGAACCTACGAACAGTGGGATCAGGACGTGAGTTGAAGTCGGACACTCAGCTGACTGAGCCCCCCGGGTGCCCCTAAATTTCAGAATTTCAACAGCACACATCCAGGCATGTGCTCCCCTAACCTGCCCCACTAATCTCACTGTATACTTACTTGGTAAAAGCCCTTACAATCTACATATTCATACTTTTTTTCAGCTCAAGAAAAATTCCTTCTACTACCTTTTCTCTTCCTGGCACTCCTATTTGCATGTTAGCTCTCCTCGATGCCTCTTCCTACCCTTCCCCCCTCCTCCCACAATGATCATCTCTGTGTTTCTGGTCTGAACTGAAAGATATTTTCTCCACTTGCTCTAGAACATTAATTCCGGCCTCAGCAGTGACCACCCTCATTCTCCTTTTTCTCAGTTTGTTTACTAAGTTTTTATATTTAGAAATCATGGGATTTCTTTTTTAAGTTCTAGACGTTACTTTTGTCCTCGAAATTCGTTTCTTGACGTATCCTTTCCCGAGTTGCCTACTAAAGTTCTCTTCTGTCTCTTCTGTTGCTTTCACCTCAGTGGGAGCCTCATAGTGTACTTTTTCGACTTGGACCTTCTCCGCAGTGGCAAACGAGGGAGCACGGCCAGGTCCGGCAAGGAGCAATGTTTCTGTGGTCCAGCAGAGCCCAAACCGACAAACCACAAGGACAGGAAGAAAGTCTCTGCGCCTAGTGGGCTGCTTTAGGGCACAAGAAGTGAAAGCAATTCAGCTCATCAGTACAGCCCCTCCAAGGACCACACACATCAAGTGGGTAGTGCGGGTCCTTTCCGAGGGGATCCACAGCTCTTGCTGGCCGGTGGACCTCGTGGGACCATCCATTTCAAGTCTCTGTCCTGGGACTCCAAGAGAGGCAAGCGTTTTCCTCTGTTGGCGGCTTCCTGCTTCTCACTGAGGCTCAGAGAGGATGAATCCCGCGCCTGCTCCTTCCCCTGGAGATGTCAGGAAAACCAGAAGCCTTACTGCGCTTTCCGGATTCCACTGGCAGGCTCAGCGGGTTTATCCGGAGAGAGAATTTCAACGGTGAGAGCCACGTGCTCAGGCTGTCATCCTCCCAGAACCCTTCTCCTTCCATTCATGTGTACTTTAAAAATAATTTACTTTCTAGTCCCCAAAGTAATTTCAGCTTATTTTGTGAAAATTGGGAAAAGCTACAAGAAAAAAGAGAGAAAGAAATGAAGCACAGGAGAGGGGAGAAAATCCTATACATAATCCCACCAGTATGAGATAGTCTCTTCATGTTTCGGCATATATCATTCTAGTCTTCTGAATGCCTGTGTGTGCATGTAGGACTATGTATATATACTTATACTCACCTGCTACATTGAAGTCTTTTATCCCCTATTTGTTTATTTATTTTAGAGACAGAGAGAGAGAAAGCATGAGTGGGGGGGAGGGGCAGAGGGAGAGAGAGAATCATAAGCAGGCTCCACACTCAGTGCAGGGTCTGACACTGGGCTCGATCCCATGACCCTGGGATCATGACCTGAGCCAAAATCAAAAGTTGGATGCTTAACCCACTGAGCCACCCACCCAGGAGCCCCTACGAGAGGTAATTTTTAATAGTTGCATACTATTTGAGTATAGGCTTATTCTATGGGTTTTCTATTTTCTATTGTTGATCATCAGGTTGCTTACAATTTTGCAACATTATGATCTGTGCTGGATAGTGTGTTGTAGTTCAATAATCCATAATTACGCCAATAAATAATTTCTAGGCTTTAAGATTATATTGCTAAATTTCCTTCCAGAAAGTTGTAACCAATTAACATGGCTACGAATAACTGATTCATATCGTCTAACCCCTTTGTCACTACCCTCCTCCGAATCCAAATATTTTTACAAATATCCTCAATAATTCGATAAGTGGAAAGGGCTATCTCAAGACTTCGGTTTGCTTTTCTTTGATTAACAGCCATACTGAACATTTTTTCATGTTTACTGGCCTATGTTTCCTATTTTGTGACATGCCTGCTCATGTCCTTCGCTCACATTATTTGGAACATGAAGTTTCACGGGTTTTGCGTCCTCAAAATCTCAACTGTCTTCACAGTGAATAATCCCTCTTCGCCTCCTGCAGTGATTCTTACCTGAAAGTCTAATTCGACTGAGATTAACGTTGTAATCCCTGCTCTCTTTTCCCTTCTACTTGCCTGATATCTTTCTACTCACCCTTTTAACTGTTCTGAGTCGCTTTGTTTAGGACAGATACGTCCACTAGGCAGCATGTGGGCGGAGTCTAGTTTTTCTTTATGTACTGTGAAAATCTGACTTAGGATTTTTCATCTGCTGCATATAAAAGAATGTGTAATAAATACGTGTTATTAAACAAGGTAGTTGAATCCATTTATACTTAGTATTGGTTCTTTCCCATGCCTCTGTGTCTTCATTTGTCTTCCCATTTCTCTCTCTGCTACTGGTTCTTTAACTCTCCATCTCACGCAGCCGACTTCCCAAGACAGAATGTTATAAAAATGTGAAGTGATTCTTCCAACTCTCATCAAATATGTTCTTCCGTCTGCTAAATGGGAACGACTGACCCATCCTCTGACAAAACACATGATCTTTTGTGGAAATTTCAGGGCTGTACGGTGAGTGGCTGCACACATGCTATCCCAGGCTCTTATTCAGGATATTCACCGGGGGGGGGGGGGGGGACAGACCTGCAGCTCCTGGGGCTCTGCTGAGTGCACAGGTCCCCTCCAGCACTGACCTTCTGAAGCCCACCGTTCTCCTCCACCAGCGGCGGAAGCACACTGGGGCCGCTGGCTGGTGGGGCCTCCACATTATAATCACGGAAGCAGCAGAAGAAGGAGCTGAGGATGCCACGGTGCCTCTGTTTCTTCAAGCTGACGTTGCACTGGGATGCTGGAAAGAGAAAAGCACACTGCGGCCAACTGCAGCACGTACTCGTGGCCGTAATGCAACGCGAAAACTCGAACGTGCAGTTGCCCCCCAGAGCCCCCAAACCAGGAGACCTACTCAGCACAAGAAGATGAGGGGCCCCGGGAAGTCACGCTCAAGGAATGTTATTCAACATGCGAATCCTCGAGGGCCAGCTGGTCGATGGAGGTCCAAGCCTGCCTGCGACAGAACTCCTCTGACCTCAGCCCGGTGGGGGTTGTTTGCTCATTAACTGACCCAGCCTCAGGGTCAGGCCCCATCTGCATTCCTGAACCCAGCAGACAGGCTCCCGACCCAGGACTAATCACTACTCCAAAACAAAGATCCTTTCAGGCACAAGTCAGACTTGACACTTTCCGAGCAGCGTTACTCTGTGCAGGGTGCCAAGAAAGAGTCACTTTGAAGCTAGGTCCTTGGACACTCCTAACTCCAACCCTGACCTCATGAAGAAATAAGATGTGTGAGGGCATGAAGACCCTTTCTTAAACTCTGCCGTCTGTCAAGTAACTGATGGGAGGACTGAAGTCTTCCATTGCACTTAAAACACAAACAGCAGATGTGGGACAGAGAACACGCGCTCGGCCGGGGCAGGGCTGGCCAGGGCAGAGTCCCTCTTCCTGAAGCCCAGGGCGACCCTGTGCCATGGACTCGCCCCCTGGCGCGTCCTGTCCCTCCTGAGGGAGTGAGGTTATCTTTTCTGTTATCTGGGCCTCAAGACAAGCTGCCGCAAGTCAGAAATCAAAGGCAAAAATGAGAATAAAACGAAAAACACACCTCAGGGGAGGAGACTGACAACCTGGAGGGGCAGGAGCAGTGCCTGGGAATGCATCCAGGGCTGTCCCACCACAAACCACCTCTGGGTGGGTCAACGTACTCTGGGCAGAGGCCACAAAGGGCCCGTGCTTAGGGTTAATGGGGAAAGTACCAGCGTAGGAAATCACTGAGTCCGCGTGGTAACTGTTGGAGTTTATCTATCCCGAAAAGCAGTTTTGGCACGATCCCCTTTTTCTGTACTTAAGTGATTTGTGCACCACCTTCCCCGTCGTGAGATCACAAAACTTCTGCTAAAAGTCTTGGGGTACTCTTCTGCCAGCGGCAAAACCAAACGCATTCACATGGAGATTCTGAGAAAAGACTGAAAAACTGTCTTTGCCAGCAACTCGACAGGCATGGACAGGCGTGGGCGAGTGGCCAAGTTAAGTGTGAGTTTAAGGTCCTGATTTGCTAATAATGAGCTTTAGAACCATAACCCCCTGGAAATGATGGCTGTTTTATCTTCCTTGAGAACGGCTGGGTGCATGTCATAGGGTACCCCCGTCTTCTTACTTGGGGCCCCCCACAGTAGGCCAGGCCTGGCCACGGGGACCTCCAGGCACAGAGGCCTTCCAAGCAGCAGTGTGGGGAAGGGACAGTGACCACTGTTCACTGAGGGCCAGCCCTCTGAATTCCAGTACTTCTCAGTTCTCATCTCAGGTAACCCGCACGGCTACCCAAGGAGATCAACACTTCGGTTTCCATGTCACCGCGGCGGAAATACAACTAGTAACCGCGTGTGCCAGGATCTGAACCCAAGGGGGCCTGTTTCCAAAGTCCATGTGCCATGCTGAAGACAGTCTTGACCGATCAGGTCAGATCAAGGAGGGAACATGCCAAATGGGGGAGAAAAGACTGCAATAAACTCATGGTGTTTGTTTTTATGCCACACTCAAATAATTTAGTCAGGGGAAGAAAAAGAAAAGCAGTCTCTTCCCTGGCCAATGGCACATTTCTCTGCAAGTAAACACGCTATCTGTTTATGTCCCAGGGACACTGAGCAGCTGATGCCCAAGCAGGGCAGTACATAGCTTTGCAAAAAGCACCCGCAGCCCCCAGATCCCATTTTCATCCTCGGGTCATATACGTCTTCCCCACAACCAACAAACAAATTAACAGACTAACTTACAGGATAAAAAAATCCTAAACCTGGAGATGGCGAGCTACTCATAATCTCTACCCTTAGATGGCTTACCATGTAGAAGCCACAAACAGAGCTGCAGAAGTGAGTCCCCGGGGAGGCCATCACCCTGAAAGGAAAGTGGCAGCCCGCTCAGGATTTCCCTTCTCTGCACCAGGAGGTGAAGCAGCCCAAAGTGGCCTCGCTTCCACACTGAGGGAGGAGCCGGGCCTCTTCCCACTAAGCAAGGTTTGTTCTAGGGCCTACAGGAAGCTTTGGGAGGCTGGGGGCTGTCTAATTTCCTGAACACTCTTGGACTTGTCTGGTGCTCTCAAAACCAGGCCAGTGGGGGAAATGAATGGAGCTGCTCAGCCTCACCCCTCCTTGGCACTTACTTCTGAAAGGGCTCAGGATGCTGACTGGCCGGGTCTAAAAATCCTACGGCCTTCCCCCGCCCCAAGCTGCTTTCCGTCCATTACCAAGGCCCGGCCAATTCGAGCCACGTGACTGACTGGCATCTGACCCAACGTGGGCCAAGGAGAGTCTGCCCCAGGATCCACGCTACAGCCACTGGAAAGGATATTCTCTTTTTGCTGGCTTGCCAAATGGGTAGGACGTAAACCTGGAGCCTTTGGTGGCTCTGGCCACCACGTGAGAAGCACCTACCCGAGGACGAGCCAAAACGGAGGAAAAAGCGGCTGAGACATGGAGAGGGACGAATCTCCGACAACACCATCTGGGGACATGGTTTCATTAAAACCAGATCCTTCCCGGGATTCTGAGTTATATAAGAGAATAAATTACCTGTTTTTCTGGGTTTATGTTATTTGCGATGGAAAAGATTATCCCTGGAAACGTAAGCTCCCTGTCGAGGTGGTGTGCAAACACTGGTGAACCACACAGGCACCGTCCCCACCTCACGTGGCTCACGTCTAGCACGAGAGACATCGAACAAGAGATTCTGGTACAGTTTGCGTCTTGCTATGACGGGCAGCACAGGGCACACAGTCCCAACTGGAGGGTGGGTAGGAGTGATTTCTTAGAAGAAATGCTTTCTGAGCTGGGCTGACGGTTTCATAAAATTGCTGGAGGGGGCAGGAAAGTGGGGAGATAGCCATTGGTAAAGGGCCTGATGTGAGAGACAGCACGAGGTATCTGAGAAGTCAGAGCAGTGGCGAGGGGGTGCGGACGTGGTTGACGACAGCCTTGTAAACCATGCGATGAGTCTGCATTTGGCTCTATGGAAATGGGGAGCGGCACGAGCAGATCTGTACCTCAAATGTCACGGTTTGACCTTGCGACTGGAACCACCGAGCTTAAATTTTAAATGGACTGATACAGGCTATCAATCCATATCAAAGATTTCCAGGATACCGTATCTGCAAATCAGAGATGTGGACCGTTTTGGGTAAAGAGCCTAGAATGGAAATTTCTTACTTAAAAATTGACTTTAATGTTTAGTTTTGAGAAAAAGAGAGAGAGAGAGAGAGAGCATGAGCAGGGGAGGGGCAGAGAGAGGGAGACACAGAATCCGAAGCAGGCTCCAGGCTCTGAGCTGTCAGCACAGAGCCCCACGCGGGGCTTGAACCCACGAACCGTGAGATCTTGACCTGAGCCGAAGCCGAGGCTTAACCGAGCCCCCCAGGTGCCCCCAAAATTGACTTTAAGTACAAGCTACATGGAAATAAGAAATAAAAAAATTAAAATTAAAAAAAATAAATTACACGGAGAGAAAATGGGCCGTGGAGTGATTATTGGGGTTTGAGTCCCTCCCTGCCACGCGTCAGCCAGTGTGACTTCATCTACCTAAGCTACACCACTTCATTCCTACGTCTGCAGGGCTGTTGTGTGGATGCAGCAAAAACACGCGTGTTTGTAAAGCACGTGTGGTGCTCAAGAGAGAAGATCTACCGGCAGCTTAAGATACAAGCAAGAAGAGATTGATCGATTTAGGTACTGAGCAATGTCTCCCTGTGAACATTCGGAAGTTAGCGTGTATCCAGACAACAGTCCTTACAAAAACAGCCTGGCTTTATGAAAAAACACGTAGGCAGAACCATTTTGGTTTTGGTTATGTGAATTCTAAACTTAGAACTTGACGTAGCTCCTTAAAACTTTACTTCCTATCCAAAGTTTCTTTGTATAATAATAATAATAATAATCATAGAAACTAAACAAATAAAAAGCAGCTCCCCATGTGAAGCTTAAAATAAAGGCCTAGGGCTCAGGCCTTTTCTAGGAACTCTTATATGAAATCCGGTTAGAAAGAAAGTGTTATAATTAAACACATGAAATGTCTGGGCAAAGTCCACCGAGGCAGACGGTGCGGTTCGGTCCCCTGGTGGGATGAAGGGGACGGGTCCGAGGAGCTACCAAACGGTGTTTATGCCAACGCATGGAGGGTGCAAGTGAATCCACAGCCAGTTGGTATGTACAGGCCAAGACGGGCATTTCTAGCCCTCCGCTGATACTTCCTGACCTAACTGGTTCCCTCCTGCATCCAGAAACTGAGCTGTTGCCCCTCAAGCAGCCAGTGTTTCTCCATCAGTGTGGGAGCAGCCCATGCCACATAACCCGGGCCCTTAAACCATTCTTGCGTTCTGACCTGGTTTGGGTTACAGCCGTGAGGAGGCCCTGGCTCTTTCCCGAACCCCTGGTCTCAGGACCAAAACCTCCTGGGTCTACACCAACTCCGAGCTTCACGTAACTTGTCTTTGTCAACACCCCACCCACCTGTCCTTATCTCACATCTGACCTGAAACTCCCACTGCCCCAAACACACCCCTACACAGTCAGAAGAGTAGTTCAGGATGAAGCTCAGAGAAGCTGGAACGTTGGTTGGTCGAAGTGTTTGCTACTTACCATCAATCCATCCCAAGTCATTCGGGTTTCTCCCCAAGCCAAGGAACTGCATCTTGGCAGCTACAGACAACAAAGGTTGGCCTTTAACTCTCACAGTGCCAAGCCGGCCTCCGTGCCAAAGACCCAGCACCACAGAGTTTCTAGGAGAAAACGGACTTGATACACCACATCTACTGCTAATGTGTCAAAGCACCAACACCTGCCCTCCATGCTAGCTTCTTTCTTGTTGCAAGAGCAGAATCAAGAAAGGATTCCACAGCAGCTTTGTAGCGTCTGAGTATTCACAGCAGAACATTAAAAACGTCCAAGCATCAGCATGGACACCGGTGCTGTTAAGGGTGCAAAAGTGCACACCAGAGTCTCCCAAGGAAAAAACGCTTCTTCACGTGTGGGGATGTCAGAGCACACCCTGAAGAGCCCACGCAGCTGGATTCACAACTGTATTACTAGGGAACAAGCTAGACACCTTTTTTTGAGTTGGGAGCGGGGGGGGGGGGGGGGGTTCCTCTCGCCGGCCGCCGGCGTTTAAATGAATGCACCCTTTCTTCTCTTGTAGGACTGGGCTGCAAATCTCTGGAATGCAGCCCAGGGCCGTGGTTTGGAGTGGGTGTCTAACAGGAAATTCTGGGCAGTCTATGCATACATTACATTCCTTTCCCACCCCGAAAGAGTGGTCAACAAACACAACTTTCCTCTGTTTGAATAATAGGAGGGTAAGGGGGTGGGGGACTGTTGGGGTGGGGAGAGGCCAGGGCACAGACCGTACAGAGTTCAAAAGCAGA
The DNA here is from genome assembly GCF_023721935.1 of Panthera uncia. Classification (NCBI taxonomy): domain Eukaryota; kingdom Metazoa; phylum Chordata; class Mammalia; order Carnivora; family Felidae; genus Panthera; species Panthera uncia. The sequence goes on from NC_064810.1 coordinate 149,724,800, forward strand.
TGTGGCTGCTGAGCATCCAAACATCCTTTTCTCCTAGAAAAAGGACTTAGTCACCAAAAGGGTCACCTTCTGAGATACCCAGTCGGTCCCTCTCCAATTTCCAAGTGATAAATTTCCCCTGGGAACTGCACCCGGCCCTCTGGAAGAAACGTGCCTTTGATCGCTCTTTTCCCACTACAGCCCACGACGGGCGGGGGCGGCACTACCCGTGAGGAATCCAGGGGAGGAGCAGGGGCTGGTGACTAAAGGCTGGGCAGGAGGAGTCCCGATGTCATCCTTCCATGATGGTAGGATGTCTCCCTTGTTCCCTCTTGGCTCCTAACAGCCCTCATCAGCTGCCGCCTCCTTTGCCGGGGGCCCTTGACATAAATCGTGGCTGGCCTTCCCAGCGTGCGGTGCAGAGATGACACCCGGTTTTCCGACGAGGAAGCCCAGACTCGGAGTACTTACAACTGTGCGGTGAGGGTGCTGGGGTTCAAAGCCAGAGCAGCCCGACTACAGAGCTTCCAGCCTTCCCACTAGCCCTCCCTGCCTCGCTCCTCTGTACTCTTCTGGGTTTGGGTTTTACTTCCAGGGAGAAAAAGCTGATATGAGGCCTTGTGCTGCCTGTCATCACGCCAAAGGCCACACTTGAGAAAATTCCACAGTGAGCCAGGGATACTTGTGGTAGCCCTATGAGGTCAGTCCAGACACAGTGGGTCCACTGTGCCTCGAACGCACCCAGGCAAACTCTCTGTGACTTAGCTTCCAAGGAGTGCCCCTGTGCTGGGAATGCCCTCCTCGCCTCAGCACCTCCCAGACCCCTGGCCCAAGGCCACACGGCTCCTAAGTAACAGGGCTGGAGAGAAACCAGGTCTGGGGGAGTCCAGAATCGGAGCTCTCAGCCGTCACTGTACAGAGTCCGCTTTTCACAGCAAGAGCCAAAAGAAGTAACAGAACAAAGGACTCAAACAGAAAATGCACTTAAGAGGAAGTAAAGGTTAAAATTTAACGGTAATTAAATAAATGAACGCTGAAACGACGAAGCTTCGTTTTGTGCCTGTTAATTCAATGAACAGAAATGACGAACACAAAAACACAGCCGATGGCGGTAAGATTTTGATGGCAGAGGCACCTTCATTCACACGTTGCTGGTCACGCTGGAGACTGGAACGATCCGTTTGAAAAGCAGGCGAGCGATGTGTCGGAGACCATGAAGTCTTCCGCAAACCATCCGAACGCCCAGCAGAGTGGGAACGGTTAATTAAACTAATGCGTACCAGCTGGACAGAAAACCTTGCAGCCACAAAAAACGCCACTGGGAAGAGCGTGGAAAAGTGCTCATGGTCACTGGCAGGTGAAACCTCTTGGTGCTGTACATTCCTTATGTCTTCAGCCTTGTCAGGTGTCTCTGGACAAGATCTGGAACACAGGCTCCAGGCGCACAAGCTTGCGACGCATCTTGTTCGTGCCCAAGCCCCTCGGACGTAGAAATGTGCTGGTACAGAACGGGCCCGTGGTGACACATGTTTACTGAATGAGTGTACGTATGAGACAAAACAGAGAACGATGAGCATTTCTGGGATGCTACCAAAAAGGAACAGCGCCTGTGATTCTTCAGAGAGAGGTCAGCTCAAGCAACACTGCTTCCTGGGAAGCCCTCCTGTCCACAGCAAGCCTCCTCCTCCAAGCCGGCTTCACCTATGCCCCCCACGTCTCGCCAACCTATCTGAGGAATCCAACTCTCAGCTCCCAGATGTTTTTAATCAAAGTGGCAACCTCTGTTTCCTAGGAAATAATTGGTGCAAATCTTCAGAGAGAGATTAAGTAAAATTCACCAATACGTTCGGTAAGCATGGCAATTTCTGGATCATAGGGCTGGGTCAGTTATTATTTTATGAACTTTATACTTTTCTATTGTTTTCCAGTTTCTATAATCTACTTCATGTTAATAATGGAAAACAATTGAATAAATATTAAAAATGTTTGTTTCTACTTAAAAAATATATGGGAACATTTTTGCATATGTGGTACCCTTCTACAACCTTACTTTGATGGGCTATGTTGCATATGTGTGCCTATATACTGTGCCATAATTAAACTCACTTTGGACATTTATGCGGTTTCCTTTAAAAAAGGATCATAACAAGGGTGCCTGGGTGGCTCAGTCCGTTAAGCGTCCGACTTCGGCTCAGGTCACGATCTCGCGGTTTGTGAGTTCGAGCCCCGCGTCGGGCTCTGGGCTGACAGTTCGGAGCCTGGAGCCCGCTTTGGATTCTGTGCCTCCCTCTCTCTCTGCCCCTCCCCCACTTGTGCTCTGTCTCCGTCTCTCAAAAAATGAATAAGCTTTAAAAAAATTTTTTGAAGTGTCACAACAAATGCTGCAATTTGTTTGCAACAGCAATGTTAGGAAATATCTAGTTGTTCACTAATATGGGACAAAGTGGAATAGATCCCTGGCGTGGAGTATTATATAGCTGTTAAAAGGCTGCAGCTCTATGCACACTGATGGTAGCAAAGACTTATGTAAGATGTGCCAGTTGCTATTCCTGCACTTTATATAGTGAGTCACCGAATCACTTCGGTAATCTTATGGGTAAGAGCTAATCCTATACTCCTTTTATAGATGAGGAAACTAAGGCCCACAGAAGCTAAGAAACTTGTCCAAGATGACCTACCTCGTAAACAGTAGTGTTTGTTCCAACCCGACTAATGCGTGCTTTTTAACTTCTGTACTATATTGCCTACTACTAATGGAACACATTCGGAGATTTATTAAATGACAAAAGCAACGTACGTATGGTACAGATAGTGTGCTACCACAGACCTTCAAAGTTAAACAAATTAACAAACTAAAGAGCACAATCACGTGTACATTCTTACCTGCGCAAAAAGTCCCTCTGGAAGGATTTATAAGCAACTGGTTGCTCCATGGGAGAGAAATGGAGGACAGAACTGGGAGGGAGGGAGAATGCTTTTTCACTCCATTTCCTTTCAGTAGCCTTTGAATTTTGTACCACCTATTAAAGTGGAAATTCTATGTAATGTACCATGCATTATAATGAGTAAGAAGCATGAAAAATGATACTACAGCGAGGACGTGTACATAACTTTATGTGTCTGATTATCCTATTAGAAGACATTCCTAGAAGTGCAATCGCTGGGACCAAAGTCTTTGAAGAAATGTTGAGCCTCTAGATCCTGTGGACCATCTGCTGCCTAGAGAGGCGGCGTCGCGGTGCACCCCCAACCCGTGGGGTGTCCCCCGGAGGCTGTGCCAACACAGAGACTTTAAACAGCCTTTGCCCGTCTGCAAGGTAGAAATGGCAACAATGTCGCTTTCATGCGCATTTCCGCAATCGCCCTCCGACCTCCGAGTTCTGTGACCTCTCCTACGCCTCTGACCATTTCTACTGCTTCTGAGAACTGGGCTTATATATTTTTTGCCTATTTTTCCACTTTTTTCTTTGATTGTTAAGAGTTCCTTTGTCCAAATTGGAGACATAATCCTTGGGACTGTTCTGTACGTTGGAAATAGTCTCAGTTTGTTTTAGGCCTTTTGTTTTTTACGGTGGTTGTAGATGTGCAGAAGTTTTAAGTTGTTAGGGAGTCAAATCAAATGATTTTTTTTAATGTTTGTTTATTTTTGAGAGAGAGACTGAGCATGAGTGGGGAGGTGCAGAGAGAGAGGGAGACACAGAACTCGAAGCAGGCTCCAGGCTCCGAGCCGTCAGCACAGAGCCCAACGCGGGGCTCGAACCCACGGACTCAGGGACTGTGAAATCATGACCTGAGCAGAAGTCGGTCACCCAACTGAGCCAACCAGGTGCCCCATCAAATGATTTTTTAACTGATTTCTTCCCACCCTAATATGATATACTATTCACTTACATTTTCTTTTAGTTTTTTTTTAATTAAGTTTATTTATTTATTTTGAGAGAGAGAGCACACGAGCAAGGTAGGGGCAGAGAGAGAGAGAGAGAGAGAGAGAGCGAATGAATGAATGAATGAATGAATATCTCAAGCAGGCTCCATGCTGTCAGCACAGAGTCCAATGCGGGGCTCAAACTCACAAACCGTGAGATCATGACCTGAGCCGAAATCAAGAGTCAGACACTTAACCGAATGAGCCATCTAGGCATGCCACCGCCCCGCCCCCGCCCCGGCCCGCCAACCTTCTAGTTCTTTTTTCCGTTTAAAGTATCTTTGAAGTAAAAATGTTATCTGTTTGGAGTTTATTCTGTACATAGTAGGATATATGAAATCTACCTAGTTTCCCCCCAAAGGTAAATATCCTAATAATATTTATTAAACAATTCATCTTCATACACTGAGTGGGGCATTGTCTTCATCCCTCTCTGCTCCCCTCCAGTCCTCTGCTTGTGCCCGTAACACAAAGCTTTGCTACTGCAGATACACTATTTTATAGTTAACAGTACTGGTCCCCGTTTATTATATTTTTTTCGAAAATTTCTTGGATAGTCTAACCCTTTATGCTTCCAGATGAATGTCAGAATCACTTTATCAAGTTCTAAAAAAAAAAATACCATTGGGATTTGGTTGCATTAGGCTCATGAAATATACATCCACTAACTCTAGTTAATTCCATTAAAGTAATTAAAGGAAGGTTAAAACGAAAAAGTTTAAACAATCCATTTGTTGTACCTTATTCCTTAAAATTGTGCCAAGATTAAAAGTGGCCTTGGTTATCAGCTTGGAATAGACTATTGTAACTATAAGATACTTTATACAACTCCCATGGTAACAATAAGGAAAATACCTATAGACGAGACACAAAAGAAAATGAGAAAGGATTAAAAACACGTCACCACAAAAAAGTCATTGACACACAAGACAGCTAAAAAGAAAAACGAGAGACCACAAGTTACAAGACAGAAAACAAAATGCAATAATAGTAAGACCTTCCCTATCAGTACATGTTAATAAAGTCCCCAACCAAAAGACATACAGTGGCTGAATGGACAAAAAAATAAGATCCAACTACCTGCCTTCTATAAGAGACTCACTTTAGGTTTAAGAACACACATAGGCTGAAAGTGACAGGGTGGAAAAAGATATTCCATGCAAATGGTAACAAAAGAGAGGAGAGTGGCTATACTTAGAGACAAAGAAGAACATTACTGGTAAAAGGGTCAATTCACTGGAAATACAACAATTATAAATATATATGTACCTAACACCAGAGTACACAAATATATGAAGCAAGCATGGGCAGAAATGAAGGGCAAAGCAGACAGCGACACATTAATAGTAGAAAATTTCAGTAACGGACAGAACATCTAGAGAAAAGACAAACAGAAGACCTGAATAACACAAGAGACCAAATGGACCTAACAGACATGTACAAAACACTGCACCCAACAGCAGCACCATACATATTCTTCTCAAGTACTCAAAGAACATTCTCCAAGACAGATCACACATTAGGTCACAAAACGAGTTTTAACAAATTTAAGAAGACTGAAATCGTACCAAATAACTTGTCTGACCACAATGGGATTAAACAAGAAATCAACAGGAGGAAATTTGGAAAATTCACAAATATGTGGAAATTAAACAACACACACTTGAATAACCAATGGGTCAAAAAAGAAATCACAGATATCTGAGACAAATTCAAATGAAAACACAACATACCAAAACTTACAGGATGTAGAAAAAGCAGTATGAAGAGGGAAGTTTAGAGTGGCAAATGCCTACATTAAACAAGAAGAATTATGGGGCACTTGGGTGGCTCAGTTGGTTAACTGTCCAACTCTTGATTTTGGCTCAGGTCCTGTCTCCTGGTTCATGAGTTCAAGCTCCATGTCAGGCTCCGGCTGACAGCCCAGAGCATGCTTGGGATCCTCTCTCTCCGCCCCCCCACCCTCTGCCCTGCATCCCCCCTCAAAATAAATAAATAAACTTGAAAAACAAAAGAAGAATGTTATTAAATAAACACCCTAACTTTATACCTCAAGGAATTGGAAAAACAAGAGTAAACCAAGCCCAAAGTTGAGCAAACCAAGCCCAAAGTTAGCAGAAGGAAGGAAATAAAAAATAGTTATAACAGAAATAAACAAAATAAAGACTAGAAAAACAAAAGAAAAAAATCAATGAAACTAAGAGTTGGGTTTTTGAATAGATCAACAAAACTGATAAACCTTTAGCTAACCTAATTAACAAAAAAAAAGAGAAAACTCAAATAAAATAAGAAATGAAAGAGGAGGCATTAACAACTGATATCACAGAAACAAAAAAAGATTATGAGACTACTATGAAACATTATATGCCAACAAATTGGATAACCTCGAAGAAATGGATAAATTTCTAGAAACACATAATCTACCAAGACTGAATCATGAAGAAGCAGAAAACCTGAACAGTTCAATAATGAATAAGGAAACTGAATCAATAATCAAAATCTCCCAACACAGAAAAGCCCAGGGTCAGATGGCTTCACTGAGAATCCGATCAAACATTTAAAGAAGAATTAATACCAATTCCCCTCAAACTCATCCCAATAATTAAAGAGGTCGGAACATTTCACTCATTTTATGAGGGCATCTTCAATCCTGATACCAAAGCCAAAGACCTACAAGAAAAGCAAAGCACAGGCCAATATCCCTGATGGATAAAGATGTAAAACTCCTTAACAAAATACTAGCAAACCAAATTTAACAGTATAGTAAAAGGATCATGTCCCATGACCAGCTGGGATTTATCCCTGGGATGCAAGGATGATTCAACACACACAAATCCATCAACGTGATACACTACATTAACAGAGTGAAACACAGATCACATCAACAGACGCAAAAAAAGGCATTTGACAAAATTCAACACCATCTCATAATAAAATACTAAAAAAAATAGAACTTAAAGGAAAATAATCTCAATATAATAAAGGGTATATACTAAAAGCCCATAGTTTTGCTGTTATTATGCTACAGTTAAACATATCTTTCCTATGACTTTCTATGGGTTCTTCCCCTCCCCCTCCCCCTGCCCCCGCCCAAAGCCCATAGTTAACATCCTACTCAAAGTGAAAAACTGAAAGCTCTTCCTCTAGGATCAGCAACAAGGCAGGGTGCCCGCTTGCCACTTTGATTCAACAAGGTAGTGAAAGTCCGAGCAATTAGACAAGGAAAAGAGATAAAAGGCATCTAAGTTGTTCAGAAAGAAGCAAAACCATCTCAGTTCACAGATGACATGATCTTATATACAGAAAACTCTAAAGATCCCATAAAAAACTACTAGAACGAATAAATGAATTCTGCAAAGTTGCTGGGTACAAAATCAATGTGTCCAAATCGGTTGCGTTTCCACCCGCTTACAACAAACAATCCAACAATGAAAAGGAAATTAAGAAAACAATTGCACTTTCGATAGCATCAAAAAAGTTTTTTCATTTTTTTGGTTAAACTTAATCAAGGGGACGAGAGCGTTGTACGCTGAAAACTACAACTGGTGAAAGAAATTGTAGAAGACACAAACATGGGGCGTCTGTCTGGCTCAGGCAGTAGAGCGTGTGACTCTTGATCTCAGGGTCATGAGTTCACGCCCCACGTTGGGTGTGAAACCTACTTAAAAAAAATGTGAAGAAATTATAGAAGACACAAATAAATGCTAAGACAGCAGGTGTTCATGGATTGAAGACTTAATGTTATTAAAATGTTCACGCTACCCAAGGCAATCTACAGATTCAGTGTAATCTCTTAAAATCCCAATGGCCTTTTTTCTTTCCTGGCAGAAATAGAATTAGACAATCCTAAAATTCATATGGAACCTCAAATAGCTAAAACAGTCTTGAGAAAGAAGAACAAAGCTGGAGGGCTCACATTTCCTGACTTGAAAATATATCACAAAGCTATCCGACAGTATGGTGCTGGCATTAAGACAGATACACAGACTCATGGAACAAAACAGAGAGCCCAGAAATAAACTCACACATACGTAGTCAAAGGGGCTTCAACAATGGAGTCAAGTCTACACATTGAGGAAAGTATAGTCTCTTCAACAAATGGTATTTCTGAAAACTGTATACCCACAGGCAAAATAATACAACTGGACCCTTATATTACACCATGTACAAAATCAACTCAAAAGTACATTAAAGATTTAAGTTTAAGACCTAAAATTATAAAACTCATCGAAGAGAACAGGGAAAAATGTTGGTCTTAGCAATGATTTTTTTAGATAGGACACCAAAAGTATAGGCAACAAAAGCAAAAATCAGACGAACGGGACTACATCAAACTAGAAAGCTTCTGCACAGCAAAGGAAACCATCAACAGACCTACAAAACGGGAGAAAATATTTGCAAACCATGTATCTGGTAAGGGGTTAATACCCAAAATATGTAAGGAACTCCTATGACTCAACAGCAAAACAAACAAAACAAATAATCTGAATTTAAAAATGGGCAGAAGACTTGAATAGACATTTCTCTTAAAAAAGACATACAATGGGGGCGCCTGGGTGGCTCTCAGTTAAGCGTCCAACTTCAGCTCAGGTCACAATCTCTCAGTTCAAGGGTTCACGCCCTGCATTGGGCTCTGTGCTGACAGCCCAGAGCCTGGAGCCTGCTTTGGATTCTGTGTCTCCCTCTTTCTCTGCCCCTCCCCTACTTGTGCTCTCACTCTCAAAAATAAATAAACACCAACCAAAAAAGACATACAATGGCCAAATGAAAGGATGCTCAACATCACTAATCATCAAGGAAATGCAAATCAAAAGCACATGAAACATTATCTTATACCTGTAAGGATGACCATTATTTAAACACACACACACACACACACACACACACACACACACACAGAGAAAAGACCAAGTGTTGGTGAGGATGTGGAGAAGCTGGAACACCTGTGCACTGTTGCTGGAAATGTAAAATGGTGCAGTTGCTGTGGAAAACAATATGGAAGTTTCCCCCCAAATTAAAAATCTCATATTTAAAAAAAAATTTTTTTTAACATTCATTTATTGTTGAGAGAGAGAGAGAGCGAGTGAGCAGGGGAGGGGCAGAGAGAAAGGGAGACCCAGAATCTGAAGCGGGCTCCAGGCTCCGAGCGGTCAGCACAGATCCTGACGTGGGGCTCGAACTCACAAACCGTGAGATCATGACCTGAGCCAAAGTCGGAAGCTCAACCGACTGAGCCACCCAGGCGCACCCCTCCCCAAAGTCCCGTATTTTTAATATTAGAAAGATCACTGCATATGATCCAGCAATCCCACTTCTGGGTACTTATCCAAATGAATTGAAAACAGGGTCTCAAAGAGATATCTGCTCTCCCACGTTCACTGCAGCACTATTAACAACTGCCAAGAGGCAGAAGCGACTGGAATGTCCAACAATGGATGAAGAAAGAAAATGTGGTATATACATACAATCAAATATTATTCAACCGTAAAAAAAATAAACACTGTCATGTGCTACAAATGGGTGAACCTTGAGGACACGATGCTAACTGAGATAAGCTAGACATAAAAAAAATACGGTATACGATTCCAGTTCTATGAGCTACCTAAAGTAGTCAAACTCACAGAAGGAGAGAGTAGAATGTTGGTTGACAGGGGCTGGGGGAGGAGAAAGAAGGAACTGCTGTTCAATGGGCACAGAGTTTCATCATGCAAGATGAAACAGCTCTATGGAGGGGCGCCTGGGTGGCGCAGTCGGTTAAGCGTCCGACTTCAGCCAGGTCACGATCTCGCGGTCCGTGAGTTCGAGCCCCGCGTCAGGCTCTGGGCCGATGGCTCGGAGCCTGGAGACTGTTTCCGATTCTGTGTCTCCCTCTCTCTCTGCCCCTCCCCCGTTCATGCTCTGTCTCTCTCTGTCCCAAAAATAAAAAAAAAATAAAAAAAAAAAGAAACAGCTCTATGGAGATTTAACGTGCAACCCCGTGCATACAGTCAACGATGCTGTCCCACGCTTAAAATTCATTTAGAGGGTAGATTTCAGGTTGTATGTGTTGTTTTGCTTTTTTATCACATTAAACCAAAAGAGTGGCTTCGGAAGGAAGCCACGACCACCGCTGATGGAACGTCACCTGCCCTGTGCCAGCAGCTCCCACAACTGATCGTGCGCAATCCCCACCTCGCGCGGGCATCATCACCCTCATTCTAGCAGTCCAGGAAGTGGGGCACCTAGACTTCGCTCAAGTAGGCACAACCACCATGTGGCTGAACTGCAGTTTGTATTCAGGCCGCCAGACTGCAGAGTCTATGTGCGCTTTTCTACCCGCCATCATTACGACTAACACACCATGGGGTATCTGCCTCACCCCCTCTGGCCTACGGGGGACCCAAGCGGGTGGTGGGGCTCGTTCACTCCGGCTCATCACCCCTGTCGCCGGGCAGTAGCATTGCAAGCGTCCTCGACATAATGACTGCATTTGCTTGTGGAATGCTCGTTCTTGTGGGTAAAAGTCACAATTCATCGGTAAAATTCCACTGAAAACTGCTATCGTTGGATCAAACTTCTCCCAGTGTACTTAATTAGAATCACTAGCCAAAGCAGCAAGCCAGCTCACCCGGAAGAGTCTTCTACGTTGGTTCTGCAATTAAGGTGTAACCATACCTATACCTTGCTCTCTATCCAATCGTACCAAATATCGGTTCAAAACTGGGGGAAAAAAATCACCTTAACTAATTATGTCTCTATTCACCAATGAGAACAAAAATTAATTCCCTAATAGTTTATCTGGTGGCATTGACATGGGGTCCATGACGGGGGCAGAAATAAGAAAAGAATGGTGTTTCTTGCGCAGGCTGGACACCCGTGAGCTCATCCACCACGGCCGTTCCTCTCAGGTCCCAGGCGCGGCTTCAGAGAAGCTCTCTTCCTCGCTCTGCTGCTCTGCTGAATTGGGCTCGTCGAGTTTTATCCCTACTTACCTTGTGTTACTGTTTAATTTCCTTCTGTCAGCCAGCCTGCTGTCTCCTCTGTGACCCTGCTCTGGCCTCATAGACCTCCCCTCGGTGGCATCCTTCTGGTCTCAAGTTAACAGTATTGTCAGCCCCCAGAGGGCAGTGAATTCACCAGCACATGCTTAGTTAGCGTCTCCTGTCCTTCGGGTAGCGTTCTACGTGGACAAAACTCACAAACATCCCTGCCTTCACTGAGCTTACTTATGTTCCAGTGGGAAGAGACAGACAATAAATAAACGTGTAAAGTATAGAGTACGTCAGATGGTGGTAAGTGTTGTGGATCAAAGCAAAGCAGGAAAGAGGTGAAAGAGAGGGACTTAAAAGAAAGAACTTAAATCTATTTAGAGTCAAGGGCAGGTCCTGTGAAGTCACCACCCATGGCTTTGGAGAACTGTCACCCCTACAAGGAAGGCCCCTCACAACTGATGTATCTCTTTCACTTCTCTTTCTCCCATTCTGCTACCCACCCTTCACTGGCCTCCGCACATACCCCACCCAGCATTCCTTCTAGAATGTCTCCATAACCTTATGTTATCTGTCAGCATCTGCCCTACTCCCAGGACCAGATACTTTGCAGGACCCAGTGCAAAATGAAAATGCAGGGCCCGTTGTTAAAAAAGTAAGAATTTCAAGACAGTAACTGCAGAGCATTAAACCAAGCGTGGGGCGCTCTGTGAAGCACAGGAGGCACGCCCACGAGGCTGGCCGTGCTTACTCCTACTCTACCCCAGAAGGCAGATGAAGGCAAGGCCCTGTGAATGAGGCCTTCCTCCTACCCCAAACACAGCCCCAGTTAGAGGTGCAGAATAACAGCAGCCCTTACTACATCCTCCAAAGCGCTGAATGAGTCTGCGTGGAGGAGAAAGACGAGCCGAGGAACCAGCAGTGGGAGGGCAGCTTTTATAGGACAGCTTCCTGAGGGGGGGAGCCCGACACCCAAAGAGAGGGCTACACAGAAATGCCTCCTGAGTACCTCCTGGGCTTGAGGGAACACGACAATGTCGGATGATGCAGGCAAGTATCCACAGTGGTTGGCTAAGGTTTCCCTTGGACAGAACAATTTCCTGGGGGGAATGGGGCTGCTGCTGGGCCCGGAAAGGTGGACAGAGGGGATATGGAGGGACGTTTATATGGGGGAAACGGAAAGTTACAAGGGCAAGCAAGTAGCCAGTGTGTTTGAGGGGCAACGAGGAGGCCAATTTGGCTGGTGGCAGAGGATGTCCCACACCAGATAGCACCACAGTGGGGAGGGCCTTTAGCCCGAAGGCAGCGTGTGTGTTTGAGGGGGGAGGTGAATGCTCTGAGGAGGGACAGTGACAGGAGGAAAGCTGTGCTCTTGGAAGGCCTGTCTGGCAATGTATGAAGGACAGACGGCAGGCTCAGATCCTCCTCTAAGCAGGGGTGAGGACAGGAGGGAGGGAGCCTACCCAAATTAGCTGGGTAGAGCCTTCCTACCATCGGCGGTGGGCCTGCACAGATGGACAGACATGAGAGGAGGTTTGGATGCACATTTCCAAGCAAGCAACAACAAATCAGAGAACTGTACATCCCTGAGACAAAGTTCTCTGGCAGGATGCCCCAAACCACGTGCATCCCGCAGAATTCCTAATTTTAGAAACCAGACTGGAACTCGTCTGACCAAAATAAACCTGGTCCCAAATATTTACTTTTGTCGTTATTTTGCAATTGTGGAGGCAGGAAGATCAACATGAGCCCAGAAGATTTTACGCATTACCCACCGGGATAATTCCTCACGGTGCCCTTTTGTAGACCGTTGCTGGAAAGGCCGGTAACTACGATACCGGGGAATCTCCAAGTAAAAAGTAAAAGTTGTTGGCACGGGGCCATCCATCCTTTTCAGTCTCCCAAATATCAACTCTGGACTTCATAACCCCTTCGCATTCCCTTTTCGCATGGATAAACAAGCCTCCCAATCGTGGGACAGCAACCACAAGGTTCAAAAGAGCAAATGGCCGGCCCAGAGAAATTTATTTTCATCACATAAACAGGACACACAGCGCTCCTTCTCTCTCCTCAGGCCAAATAATGGAAACAGCTTCAGCACGAATCACGATGAACTCTCAATTCCTACCGTAATAATGTCCAGACGAGGAAAATTTCACCTTGGGCCAGTCTGAAGCATATGGCAAGAGACCAGCTGTCCTTGTTCCCAGTTTTCAAACACAGAAACTCCCCCATTTCGTTTTAACAAGGGAAAGGTAAACACGAGAGGCTGTGCTTGTGACAATCTGAAGAAAACAGGCATCAGCTCTCATGCATATGGACAGACGTTTTCAGATTAGTTTTGAAATTTCATCAAATCATATGTTTGTGTCGTTCCCTTCCTACGGTTGTAGTTTTCCTGACAGCCTAAATAAGTGACTTAATATTGCCTGGATTTTCTATTGCTTTGTAAGTGTGTTGTTTCATTTAAAAAAAAAGAGAGAAAAGCAAGGAATACCTGGAAGGCTTGTTCGCATCAACTAGCTAAGCGTTTAATAATTCAGATGGAAATATGCACATTAAATGTCACTGTCGACAGTCTACAGTTGTTAACTGTACATTTTTAATTTCCATAAGAGCGTGACTTCACAAGAAATCTTTTTAGCTACTTGTTCCTTAACCAGGAATCTTCTAGGGTATATAACCTTTATAAACGGGAAAAAATATTAACAAACGACCCCAAGAAACCTCTCAAGATAAAAAATGCTTAAACCACGTATTTCAAAATAAACCCCACACTTTGGGGACTGAACACGGAATACGAAGTACCATGTGATTCTTCCTACACAGAGTTCCATTCTGCCAAGATCAGATATTTTAAGAACACGCTTGAACTACCCGTTGGGATGCAGTCCCCTGGAATTCTTCACAGCATTCAGGGTGCCCCAGAAGAAGAGCTCAGGGTTCCTTCCTCCAGTTGCCTACATCACTATCACTTCAAGAACACCAGCAACACAGACAGTGAGCTCAGCTTCTCTATCCGCATCCCCCACGGTCCGCCCGCTGCCAGGCCCAGGCTCCTCTCCCGGCTGCTCAGCTGTCATCGTGGCCCACGCCACCACTCCTCCCTCCCCGGGACCTGTGCCACATCCTGACTGGTGACAGGTCTCTCTGCACTCCCCCTCCCCCCCCTTTCAGAGCAGTCTCTTCTGAGATGCAGATGTGGTTAGGCTCTTTGCTGCTTACAGCCCCCCTTGGCGGGGGGCCCACTTGCCTCAGACTGGGTTGCGGTAATGTTACAGGAGAGAAGGTAAGTGGTAAGGATGCTTCATGAACTCACCCCTTACTGTCTGTGATGGAAATGCGGCCCTGGCTCATCAGATGGCCGGAGGCCGGGAGAGCCCTGCAGGCCTGCGGGCTCTGAGCCTGGGCTGGACTACAGCCTTGGAGGTGGTCCTTCCGCAGAGATGCTTCAGCGCCCCAAGCCGGGAGGTGGCAAGGCCCCGGTTGGAGAGCAGGCCGTGCTCACCAGCCTCGCTTGTCTGGGATCTGGAACGCTATCCCATAAACACTGCGTGACAAAGAGGGATAAGGTGCCCATAAAAGCTGATTTAACCCATAACTCAACAGAGCTGCCTTTACGAGGAAAAAGAGTAGCAACGTATTTAGTAAAGACTTATCTGGCACTAGATACAAGGATGCCTGCTAGCTCCCTTAATAAGGTAATACCCTGATCCTCTAGCCTGGGCAGAGTGGGGAGAATCTCTCCACGGACGGAGCAATGGGGAGTTCTCAGTCCAGTTCCTGTCCTGAGAGCTGACTTCACTCTGGGAAACCAGCTGGCCCTGGCTGTTGCTTCACGTACCTCGGGGCACTCCTCTCAGGCCGCTCAGGCTGAGTCTGGGGACAGAGCCTGGCCTTTACGCTCCACAGCACTGCAGGTCTGAGGATAGGACGGAGTAACCTGCAGCGGCTGCTGGATGTGGCTGCCCTCACTCCCCTCCACGGGACTGTGCCTGGATACCTCTCCTCCCCCAAGCAGAGGTCTTCATTCCCCATGGCCTGGGAAGAAGTCCTCAAGCACATGTGAACTCCCCAGAGGCAAGGCCCAAGACAACAGGGCACAAAGAGAAGAAACGCGCCGTCCCAGGACGATCAGGAGTTGTAATGACCGCTGCCTTACGGGGGGCATGTTCACTTGCCACAGAGGTAAGGCCTCACAGGCCTCAGAAAGTCGTAACAGTTGCGTATCAACATAAAAGTTGCACGCACTGTGTACATGCGGTGGTGGTGGTCATTGTAGGGGTCGGGACTGCTTTCTCACACCAGCTATGTGCCAGATGCGGCCTAGGCACCGAGAGCTTAAAAGCAGTTAAATGAAGAAATGACTCTGTCCTGGGGAAACACCCATACTAGCTAGTGGGAGGCGACAGGCACACAGACACCCAACTACCTATAACACGGCCTCTAAGCGTGGGTGCGTCGACTATGGCACGGGTCAAACGTGTCCAGCAGCCAGGCGCTGGTCCCGCACGCTCTCTGGGCCTCTGTCCCGCCTGGAAAAGACGGTGCCACGGGGCACGTGCTTCGCCAGTCAGTCAAGCACAGAAGGAAAAGCCACTCCTCAGATGTGAGCAGTGCAAAGAATCCCAGGCAGCATCAGTCCCCAACATCCTTTTCCGCAGGCAAGGGAAACTCTGTTGCCTGGGAAATAAAGGCCCTGTGCTGGTCACCTCCAGAGGATGTGAGAGAGAAAATCACGGGCGAGAAAGTTTGAGGAGGTCTCTCTCGGCTCCCCCGCTCTCCTGCTCCTGTCATGAAGGTTCTGGTTCACCGAGGCTGGCAGAGACCGAGGGTCATGGATGCAAATCCATGGCTGGTGGAGCCGGGCCCACGGGGCTAAGACATGCAGAGGGCAGCAGGGCTCATGGAAGTTGGGGCGGGGAAGAGACTAGACCTGGGCAGAACCATTAGGTCCTCTTACACCTAAGTGAGCTAATCAGGCCAAAATACTTGCCCCTGTCCATATGGCAAGTGGGAGGCATCCACATTAAATCCCGAGTGACTGAAAGCACCGGGGGGCAGGGTTGAAAGGGACCGGCGGTCACGAACCAGGTGCTGGTCTTCTCTCAAAAAAGGTCGCTCGTTGAAAAGACCACTCTTTATGAGGATGTTTCCAAGTTGGAAATGCCCTGTGCCTGGCCCTGGACCATCCACAGACCCAAGTGAGGAAAAGCCCGGGCCTCCCACACACCTCCTGCCAGGGCGCCCAGCTGGGCCTCTCCCGCCCTCCGCTCCGATGTTAAACCTCCGGGACAGATGTTCGCAGCCTGCGGAAGCACAGCTGATCTGAGGGGGAGCACAGCTACAGAACAGCCCAGCCTGCCAATCAGAAGGAAGACAAGACTGCTTCCTTCCTGAGCAGTGCTCGCAGCTCACACCCCTGCTTCCAGGAGCAGACGAGTCGGCTCTGGAGAGAGCTGCCCCGGTGGTGCTCAGTCTCACCGAGACCTGGCACAGGCCGGGCGGCATTCCGTCTGCTGGAGGGAAGGTCTGAGGAGCTCAGCTCTGGCGGCCCGGCCAGTTCAGCCCCCAAGACAGGGTGCCGCACCGCACCCTCAAAGACCTCAAGCGGAGACAGGAATTCCTGTCTTTCATCCAGAAACGGTTTCTCACCATTTAGCTAAATCCCTTCTGTCCTACAGTAGGTTGAATGATACTCCCCGCCGAATACTGACCTCTGGAACCTCTCTGGCAAAGGAAACTAGCATAGTCGATCCCATTAGGGATCTAGAGATGGGGAGATTACCCTGGTTATTCAAATGGACCCTATATATAATCATAAGGATGCCGAGAAGGTCACCATAGGAAGTAGGAGATGCGAAAAAGTAACAAAAGGCTGAAGTAAAGTAAGGGTGGGGCCTTGAGCTAAAGAACGCAGGTGCCCCAGAAGCCAGAGAAGGTCAGGAAACAGATTCTCTCGTCCAGCCTACAGAAGGACCCAGCCCTACTAACACTCTGACTCTCATCCAGCGAAATGGATTTGATTTCGCACCTCCAGAACTAGGGGAGAATATATGAGTGTTATTTAAGCCTCTAGCAGAGCCCGAAAGAAGGAATCACCCTCAGGGCTTCAAGAACCCTCCACCCTCTTAAATGAGCTCTCTGGCTCCTGCCCGCATTGGCCAGCTCCCTTCTCCAACCACCCTGTGGGCACCTTCACCGGGCTCACTCACTGAGGGGAATGCCCTGCAAACCGGTTTGAACTTCGTTCTGTCTCTCCTGAGGCCCTGCCAAGCACGTTCTGTCTTCCCTGAGGCCCTCCAGGAGCTGGAGGGCAGAGGCTGATGGCCAGCCCATTACCCTGAAGAAGGGGAGCCCCGGTCCCCCTCCCATTTGGTCTCTGATGACCCTCCCTCGGCTGCAGGCTCCCATCTGCTAACTGATTCCCCAACTCCTGAAACTGCAGCCTCCCACCAATCCCTCCAGCTTCTCCGGGACCGGCTTTGGGATTAGCAAATAGCTACTGTCATCAAATCTCCCTGGAAACTGTCCTCCACACCTGCCCCACCTACTCCTATTCCGGTCTCTACCTCACACTTCACTTTTAAAATACAGATGGAGGTGAAAACATATTCAGAGACTCTGTTCTATCATGTTGTGTTAATTATGAACTTGAGGCAAAATTCCACTACTGTTTCTCCAGGGAAGGGAAAAGCTTTAAATTCTACATTGAGGAAACTGTTTGGAATGTTCTCAGGTGAGGGGGTCCCTTCTTGGAGCAGACTCCTGGAAATAGCAAGGGTCCTCTGATCGTGAGACCCCTAAGTACGGTTTCCAAATGGTCCAGAATCCATGGTGGAGTGTCTTCTTCTATAGAAAAGGACAGTTTCCGGGGCACCTGGGTGGCTCAGTCGGTTAAGCGTCCGACTTCGGCTCAGGTCATGATCTCACGGTCTGTGAGTTCGAGCCCCGCATCGGGCTCTGTGCTGACAGCTCAGAGCCCGGAGCCCGTTTCAGATTCTGTGTCTCCCTCTCTCTCTGACCCTCCCCTATTCATGCTCTCTCTCTGTCTCAAAAATAAATAAACGTTAAAAAAAAAAATTAAGAAAAAAAAAAAAGGACAGTTTCCAAACTTTAAAGCATCAAATAATGCTTTAATGCATCAAATGGATATCATACATTATCTATTTTTATATTATGTATACTCTTCTAAGTAACAAATATTCCCATGGACACAAATCCTATTACAATAAAAGGTGCTCCTGCCACTCCCACAATGTCCCTTAGGGTTCTCTCCACTTGTTCTACAGGCCTTATTTCCCCTTCGGGAGCTTGGAGGGAAGGAACAGTACTTTCTTCACCATTCTGACAGGCTAACAGCAGAGGGCCCGATCACTGATAATTCCTCCTGTTTGTTGGGTGAATGACTGAAACGGTTTCCAAGCTCCAGGCACTGTCCTTTAGCTAAGATCCTACCTGGTGCAAAAAGACAAACAAAAAACAACTCTACCGTAATTGAAGAATACAATGTCTAGTCACCGTAAAGCAATACAAGTTTTAGTCTATTTGTCTGTGATCTTATTCAGGCAAGGGAACATGGGATGGAGAACCAGTAAGAGAACTGGTTGATATGAACACGGAATGTGATTGGAAGGACAGAATAAAGTTAGAATCCTCCAGAAACGGGAGCCCAGATGATATTCCTAGGGAGAGGCAAACCTCATTTATAGGCTGGCTGGGGGTGGGGGGTATGCTCCAAGAAATACACTAAGTGCAAGAAGGCTTGGGAAATATTCCACAAGTGTCCCTAAAGGGAATGAGCCAATCTGGAAGCAGGGGCGTGGCACTGAGAACAGGTACAGGGCCCACAGGGACCCCAGCCAGCCCCAGCAGACATTGAGACTTCCAGAGCTGGCAAAGCCTTGGCTTGACGAAGCAAGCAATGAAGGCAGGTTGCGCAGGGGACAAAGGGGCTCTGCCAAGTTAGCAGTGTCCTGATACCAGGCAGATTTTCATTTCCTTACTAAAGGTACAGAGAAATGAAGTGACCTGCGCAAAGTCAGAGCTGGTTAGGGGCGGACAGAGACTAACTTCGAGCTCCAGGCCTGAGGTCTGTTCTCTTACTCAACGGAGCAAAAATGCATGTTAAACTGAGTATACTGAGCATATGTCCTTCCTGGAGCACCTTCTGTATGCTTCGGGTTTCCTCCCTGCCCCTGCCTCTGCCTCTGCTCCCCACCTCTCCTCGCTTCGTACACCTGCCAGGCCTTCCTCTAGCCCCTAACCTGTTCTCACATAAGGCCCAGCTCCGTGAAACTTTCCGACATTCTTCCCCCCACATCCAGCCCACATTTCTCTTCCTTAATTCCTACCATGCCTTTGGGCATTTGGCTCATCCAGCTCTTTTCTCAAATTTTTGCTGTCAAATGCAACAGCACTGAATTTTATGCTTTGCTTATTTGCGTCTTATTCAACACCATATCCCCACTGCCTGGACACTCAAATTAAGGTTGAACGAATCAAAGAATGAAGGTTTCATCACTTACAGTTTGTCTCTGGCTGAGGACAAGAACTGCCTGACACTTCCTTTAACGTTCCTTTGAAAATTATAAATAAACATATGATGACTGAGTAACACTGTGCGCTAAACAGAAACATTTAATAGTAAAACTATATCTAGTACACTGCAGTCTGGCATTGGCTGGAAGGCTACATTTTCAACTAGATGACATCAATCCAATAATGTCTAAATTTATTAATCTATATTGGGCTGTAATTTAGGACAATTTATCGGCAGATAATTTTCTAAATAATGAGAATGAGAGTTTCTAACACTTCAGGGCAAAAGACATGCCATACATATTAAACTGGATATACAAATGCTTTCTTACATTTCATTTGTACATCAACCAGAGTGGAAAACTCACTTTGTATGAGTAAAATCGTTCATACTCTGTTAAGTTCCATCTTAAAAGCTATAATGATTTAGTTGTGAAGATGTATCTTCTCTGCCATTGGACTGTGAGCTCTTGAGGAAAGAAACCGAGTTCTCGTTCTATCCTTCCTGCATTTGTCCTTCCCTGTACTATGTCCGACCTCAGCCAGGCATAGGACCTTAGTGCTCAGTAAGTGTCTGCTGAACAAATGAATGAACACAAAAATGAGTGCGTGCACTGCCCAGTCAGGTAAATGTTCTATTCTTTTCAACTACAAAGCAAATGAGCATCAGCACAGGGTGGCTGGTCTCTCTTGACCTAGGACACTAGAGAGATGTGACGAAACTGAACAAAAATGATGGCATTTCGGTGGGCAGAAAGAAGCGGGACACCTACATACATCCTGACTCGTGCACCTAGCCTGTGACCTGTGCACCTAGAATGTGCCGCCTAGATGCTTCCTCTCTGGGCCTCAGTTTCTCAAACTCATCTCATGTAGCACCACCCACTTGCCCACCTTATGTCAGGATAGTTGTGCAGAACAAACAGCATGGTTTCTGGGAAAGTCCTCTGTGCAGCATACAGCAATGTATTAGTTTTTTAGGGTTTCCATATCAAAGGCACTTAAGCTGGGTGGCTTAGAATGACAGAAATTTACCGTTTCACAGCTCTGAAGGCCCGAAGTCTGAAATCCAGGTGTTGGCAGAACCATATGCCCTCCTTAACTTGCAGGGGGAATCCTTTGCTTCTTCTGGCATCTGGTGTTTGCTGGCAATCCTTAGCACCCCTTGGTCTGTAGATGGACCACTCCAACATCTGCCTCCACCATCATGTGGACTTCTCCCTGTGCGCCTCTATCTCTGTGTATCTTCTCCTCTTCTTATAAGGACACAAGTCCATTGGATTAAGGGCTTACTCTGCTCCACTAGGACCTCATCTTAACGAATTAAATCTGCAATGACCCTTTTTCCAGATAAGGTCACCTTCTGAGGTACTGGGGGTTAGGACTTCTCCCCATGTCTTCTTGTAGAATACAATTTAATCCACAGCAAGCACCATGTGAATAAAAGTACCACATTTAAAAACCAGTGAAATAGTGTCAGACTAGGTGATTCAGACTAACCTTCTTGCTGTGAACAACAAGAACAACAAAAAAGCTGGAAAAATATTTTTTAAAATGCTGCTTAAGTTATGTCGGATTATTAGGCAGTAAAGAATAATGAAGCCAAGATTCAGAATAGAGAAAAACCAGAAAGGCAAGCCTGGCATTTGGGGACACTTCTTCTAAGAGGAGTGCCTGCTTCTTCTGGAAGAACTGGCTAAGAGCCTGAAAGGCTGAACCGTGATTTGGACAGCCTGTAGAACCGGGGATCTCAAGTTCGACTTCTATTCCCCAAGTGCTACACCCTGAGTAAAAAGATGAAGCACAAACAGGCTGTGCTCACAGGTACAAAGGCCATCTCAATCCCTGAAACTGGATGGCAGTGATAACAGATCGCTGTGCTCCAGGGCCTGACAGAGCAAATCTAAATTCTCTTGAAAGTAAGATAACATCACTGAAGGCCTCACGTTATTTCTGTAAGTTTTCATCTATAACAGCTGGCACTCAACCAAAACTAACTGGCTGTATGAAGATACAGGACAATACGAATGGATTCTGAGTAAAGCAACAGGTAACAGAAACAGACTGGCAGGGGCTAAAAATAAAGGTGCTATCAGACACAGCATTTTTTTAAAACTATGATTAATATGTTCAAATATAAAATTGAAAAGTTTCTCAGAGAACTAGAAACGAAATAAAACAAACAAAAAAAAAAACCCCACAGAAACCATGGAACTTAAAAATAAAATAACTCGCATTAAGAATTCAATAGATAATGGGGCGCCTGGGTGGCTCAGTCTGTAAAGCATCCGACTTCGGCTCAGGTCATGATCTCAGGGTTCGTGAGTGCAAGTCCCACATCGGGTTCTGTGCTGACAGCTCGGAGCCTGCTTCGGTTTCTGTGTCTCCCTCTCTCTCAGCCCCTCCCCTGCTTGTGCTCTCTCTCTCTCTCTCTCTCTCTCTCAAAAATAAACATTAAAAAACAATTTTTAAGGGGCGCCTGGGTGGTTCAGTCGGTTAAGCGTCCGACTTCGGCTCAGGTCACGATCTCGTGGTCCGCGAGTTCGAGCCCCGCGTCGGGCTCTGGGCTGATGGCTCAGAGCCTGGAGCCTGCTTCCGATTCTGTGTTTCCCTCTCTCTCTGCCCCTCCCCCGTTCATGCTGTGTCTCTCTCTGTCTCAAAAATAAATAAACGTTAAAAAAAAATTTTTTTTAATAAAAATTAAAAAAGAATTCAATAGATGGGTTTAAGAGGAGCTTAAATACAGTGAACTAAACGATAGGTCGAAAGAAAATATCTAGTTTGAAATTCAGAGAGACAAAAGGATAGAAAATAAAGACGAAAAAATAAGAGAGACAGGGAAAAATGGAATGAATAACAGACATTCAATTACAGTCACAGGAGGGGAAAGAAAGAACTGGACAAAAGAAAAAGTAGCCAAAAAATTCTTAAACTGCAAAAAGACATCAAGCACCGATCTAACATCCCAAATGGATAAACTCCACGCAGGATGAATAAAAACAAAACTAAACCTAAGCACCTCACAGTAAACTGCTGTGCACCAAAGACAAAGTGAAAAAGTTAAATACTTTTAATACTACTGCCAGAGGGAAAACAGATTATCAAGGGAGAAAGATAAGGTGTACAGTTGATTTCTTAATGAAAATACTGAAAGGCAAAAGACACTGGAATATTGTCAAAGTACTAAAAGAAAATATCCAACATTTAAAGAACAAATAACACCAATTTTATATAAACTCTTTTTTTTTTTTTAAAGTAAGTCTTCATGCCCAGCACGCATGGCTTGAACTCATGACTCTGAGATCAAGATCTGAGCTGAGATCAAGAATCAGGTGCTTAACTGACTGAGCCACACAGGCACCCCTTAAATAAACTCTTAAGGAAGGAATAACACCAATCTTACACGACTTCTTCCAGAGAACAGCAGGGATGGCACCTCTCAATACATTTTATGAGACTAACCAAACCATAGCAAAGACATTACCAAAGGGTAAAAATTCTAGGTAATCCTCGTCAGGAGCACAGATGTAAAAAATTCTGAAAATACCAGGAAAACAAATCCAGCAACATATAAAAATGATAACATATCACAAGCAAATGGGTTTAATGGAGGAATGCAATTCATCACATTAACAGGATAAAGGAGAAAAATATCAATAGAGTCAGAAAATAATTTGATAAGATTCAGTATCTATTTACGATAAAATTCCTTGCAAACTAGGGCTAGATAAGAACTTCCTGAATCTGATAAATGGTATTTATAAATAAATGTGGCCCTTATCATGCTTGATGGTGAAATGCTGAATGCTTCCTGCCTGTATCTCTACCTCTATCCAACATCATACTGGAAAAAACGAGGTATTAAGAAAGGGGCAAAAATCTCACAGATTTTTTGATTGTGTGTGCAGAAAATCTAAAAGAATCTTCAGGCAAATTTCTAGAGTGAACAATTACTTGGGAGATATAAGGTCAGTCTGGAAATATCTTTTGTATTTCTAAGCACCAATAATAAATATCCAGAAAAGGAAAAAGATTTTAAGGTTATAATTTATACTAACATCCAAATATAAAATATCTAGGAATAAACTATGATATGCAAGACCTGTATGCAGAAAATTCTAAAATGTTATCTGGAGAAATTTGTAAAATCTATAAAAAAATGGAGGGGGGGGGGGCGCCTGCATGGCTCAGTCGGTCAAGTGTCTGACTCTTGGTCTCACCTCAGGTCATGATCTCATGGTTTGTGAGTTCGAGCCCCACATTGGGCTCCATGCTGACATTGTAAAGCCTTCTCGGGATTCTCTCTCTCCGTCTCTCTCTGTCCCTCCCTTGCTCACTCTCACTCTCACTCTCTCTCTCTCTCAAAAATAAATAAATAAACTTAAAAAAATTTTTTTTAAGTGGAGGGATATACCATGTTCATGGTTTTGAAGATTTAACATTATAAAGATGTCAATTCTCCCCAAATTGGTCTATAGGTCCCATGCAATCTCAAAGAAAACCATGGCAGTTTTTTGTTTGTTTTGTTTTATGGAAACTGGAAACAGATAAGCTGATTCTAAGATTTAAGTGGAAATGCAGAGAGCTAGTAATAGACTTGATCCACTGGGTACCGAAATATCACATATTACCAATGTAATAGAACAGAAACCCTGAAACAGTCGCCGGCAGATATAGGTACACGTACAGAGGGAGCAGTATTGCTAGATTCCTGAGGCAACATCCTTCCTCCCTGTGTAATCCTGGGCAAGTCTCGTCCTTTGTGTAGACGTTAGTTTCTTCATCTGTAACCTGGTCTGTGTCACAAAATTCTGATTTGAAATAAAGACAGGTTAATAAGCATTTCCAGTTTGCAGTGTGTCTCATTTCCATCCGAAAGCAAGACAATCTTCCAGGAAACCATTTTCCCTCTGCTTTCCAGAAAAAAAGGAAAAGCAGGGATTATGCCCTCTGTTCTGCCACTTCTAGATTTTAGTCCAAAATATTCCAGGCTGTCCAGGCTGAATATAAAGGGTACAGCCTGCTGAGGCTTGTACTGTTTGCTCATTTAGGAGGCATTACCGGTAGTGGATAAATCAAGTAGACCTTGGTTTTAAAATACTACTTTTCATTTACACGCCTATCAAGTTTCTAATCAAACCATTTAAGCTCTTTGAGTGTCAGTTATCCTGATCTGTGAAAGGATAGTTATTGTGAAGGTTAAATTGAATAATGCTTGTAAAGCATTTAGGACAGTGTCAGCACATAGTAAGCATTTAAAAAGTAGAAGCCAAAGTGAAATAAGCCAGACAGAGAAAGACAAACACCCTGTGATTTCACTTATATGTGGGATCTAAAAAATAAAACAAATGAACAGACACACACCACCAACAACAAAAAGAGAAACAGACTCATAAATACAGAGAACAGAAAGTTGCCAGAGAGGGAGGGGATGAAGAAAGGGCTGGGAGAAATAGGTGAAAGGGATTAAGAGGTACAAACTTCCAGTTATAAAATACACAAGTCACGGAGATGAAAAGTACAGCAGGGGCACCTGAGTGGCTCAGTCGGTTGAGTGTCCGACTTCAGCTTAGGTCATGATGTCGCAGTTCGTGAGTTCGAGCCCCACATTGGGCTCACTGCTGTCAGCCTGTCAGTGCAGAACCTGCTTCGGATCCTCTGTCCCTCTCTTTCTCTACCCCTCCCCCTGCTTACTCTCTCTCTCAAAAAATAAACTAAAAAACATTTTTAAAAAGTTTAAAATGTAAGGAAGATACAGCATAGGGCATATAACGTTGTAATAACTGCGTGGTGACAAGCGTTGATTCCACTTGGCGTGGTGAGCCCCAAGTGATACACAGGGTTGTCAAATCACTATGCTGTGCAGCTGCAGCAAATATGGCGACTGCATTTCAATTAACAGCAAAATAAATAAGTAAAATAAAATGTGGAAGCCATTGCTGAAGGTATACCAGGGCTGGATGTTGGGGCTATGGTGATGATGAAGACAAGAGTAACAGAAATAACAAAGTAGACTCGTGAGAGTTTATCACTAGTGCCTAATGTGTGGTTAATGTTTATAAAACATTTGTGGAATGGGGAGGTTACTAATTTACCAGACTCTCCCAAATCCTACCAGTGGTTAAGGCCCCTTGTTTATAGTGTCAGACTACCTTTGAAATGATAACTGGATTCCTAATACATTTCTGCCTCCCATTTTACTGAAGCCTGGGCTGGTTCTCACGACCCCAACACCACACACACACACACACACACACACACACACACACAGCTGAAGACCTGACCTCAGTTAACATCTTTTCCCTTCTTCCCATCCTAAACACATGGCAACCCTTCTGCCTCTTGTGGTACACTTGTACCTGGGTAGCCTGTAGCCTGGCTAACACCTAATTGATTGACTGAGGGTCCACCTTACCCAGAGACTCCTAATACAAGACCACTCAGAAAGGAAACCATTTCAAAACCAGAAAGAGGCTAGGTGCTACAAAGCCCTATTCCAGAACTTACACTTGAGGCCCAAAAACACCTGCTTGGCAAGAACGAGTGGCTAGGGTTGACTGCAGAAGGACTGGCCTTCTCTCCTCCAGGGGGAGCCACAGCACTCTCCATGCTTCCCTACTGGGACAGTCATTTCACTTCTGGACCCCCACCCCACCCCACCCAAGACACCATAAATCGAGGTGCTTTAAAGTTACAAATGAATTTGCTAAACTGTAATTAACCGAAGAGGTTTTCCTAATGACAGTTTTTGACTTGTAAGCATATCAGAATCCTGCTCCTCCCTCTTTCACCTGTCACCCAGCTCTTTGGACACCTTCCTGATTCTTGCTGTCACCTCCCCTCTTGCCCTTACCACAAAGAGAACCGCAATCCACTACAGTGTTTAAAAAATTTCTTCTCCTGCAAAGAAATCCCTATCGTTTGCCGAAGGTTCTTCTCATTGGATGTTCAGGGGAACAAGAAGCAGGTGGTCTGTACCCCAGGTAAAGAAGACTGTTAGTCCTTCGTCCCTTACCCCTCTCTGCTCCAGCTACACAGTTCTTCTTCCCTCTCACATCTTACTGGCCCTTCTCTGAATTCTCTCCCAGTTCTTGCTGCGTAACAAAAAGGAAGTCATTACTGCGCAGCCTCAACTCAGTTCTGAATGCCCTGCAAATTGTTACCAAAAGGGATCTCTCCTAGTCTGTGAAACCCAAGAAGCACTATACTCTGATTGAGTATTCAGTCACCTCGGCAAACCACACTGCGGAAAAGCGAATGCAGTAGCCGCCGTAACCACATCTAGGGCTCACCCTCTGCTTCGATTTCAGGAGTGTGGCAAGAAACTAAGTCAGCCCCTGAGACACCGTTTTGAAAGAAGCAAGGGAAGTAAGTGATTTCAACTGCCCACATGCTCACTGTAGCCTCTGCATCTGTCCGAGCACCCATGAAAGGTACCGGACGACATCATCACCTAACGAAACCCTGTTTACGGTCATGAAGTTGGGCAGAGGCCAGGATTTTGCACACGGAGCAGGGGCCTCGACCTTGGAACTAGCGGAGCTTGAGAAGAGCTATAACCCACCGTCTCACTTCCCCCAGACAGCAGGGCTCACATTCACATGTGGTGAGCTCACACATCTCACATGGGCCCCCGGCCCCCACCCTGAGAGGCAGTAATTCAGCCTCTGTGTATTTGTCTGGGACAAAGGGACATCTGTTTCAGCAGCAAGCAAACTTCTTCCATAGGAATATAGCCCTAAATTAAAAAAAAATTTTTAAAAATCAAAGCCAATAAAAATAAGTTACTTATTATGTTCTACAACTAATTTTTTAGGAAGAGGTCTGCTATATTCCTGACGCACATCCTTCACAAATACTATCTACTTCTAATGACTGAGAAACTTCACCAAAGTGCCTTTGAATTGAATTTCCAGATCTCTGAACGGAAGAATGCAGTCCAACCTCGGAGAACCATAGACTGAAGCGGAATTTAGCAGGTAACATCTTAGGACCTTATGCAAACTACCGTGTGGTTACTCTATGTGGCCTAGAATTCTGCTAATACTTTATTCACACTACCTCACAACACCCCTACCAGGTAGTTAATGTTACTCTCCCATTTTACAGATAAGGACACTGAAGCACAGAGAGGTTAAGTCACTCGCTCAAAGTCACGTAGCTAGTAAGTGGGGCTGGGATATGAATCTTGTTCATGACTTCACCACTGTTCCCAGAATAGGAAGAGAATTAGAACATGTGACACATTCACTTTGTGGGAAATGAAAGTTTCATGTTTAATTAGCATACGTCTGAGACCCATTAGCATTAGTTCCTGGGCACCATTGTCCCGAATTCCAAGCAATGGTGACTTTCTGTCCCCTCCTTCATTCCCTCCCCACACATGGGACTCAGTGTCAAGGTCCTGCTCCCGGTCACGCGGCCCCGTGATGGTGATCACAGAGCCCCTGCTGCAGGAGGAGTTAGAGAACTGAAGTTCCCCATCCAGGACTACTTTCCCTCCTGCTGCTGACTGAGAGAACATTGCTACACCAGGAAAAACAGGAAGCTGGTAACCAGATATGCCAGAACAACAACCCCACTGTTCAGAGCCACTGGTAAGAAGCACAGCCACTGCCTCCGGCCTGGAAGGAAACAGCCAGCCCCTGGGCAGGGTTGGGCACGCCGCAGGCAGTCCTGGGTGAGCCGGCAGCCCCTTCCTCGGAACCAGCCACTCAGCCACGCTGAGCGGCCCGCTCAGCCCGCTCAACCCCAGGATCTGGAAGGCGAGGAGCAGGAAGAAAATCCCTGTGTATTGGGCACCCACCGTGCCAGCATTTGTTGATGACCCCAGTCCCACATGTGGAAGGTGGGTCATAATTTCCACGGCATACCTGAAGACAGTGAGGCTCAGACAGCTTGAGTGATGTGCTCAGCCAGGACATCAGAGGCGGGGACTGGAACCTGGTTTTGTCTGCCCACAAAGCCCTCAATTCAGTGCATTTTTCATTATGCCATACTGTAAAAGCTCTCAAGTTTAACAAACAGTTCTCATCATGATTTTTATTTTGCTAACAAAATAAAACAAAAACCACCAACGGGCCAGTATCAGTTTCTTTAAAGAAAAACAGTTTATATAAAAATTTTAAAAAATCTTCAAGGGAAAATCGTAGAATTTGACGAAAGCTAAACACTGGGTAAAGGCTGCATACAAATTGAAAAGAAAAGCCCAGAAACACTAATCTCAAACTTGGAAAATTGTCAACGTCGTTATTAATCAAAGAAGTGCAAAAATGAAAGCAATGCATGTTAGCTGTTAAATTAAGACCTTTTTTAAATTTTTTAAAAAAATGTTTATTTTTGAGAGACAGAGCACAAGTAGGGGAGAGGCAGACACAGAATCCAAAGCAGGATCCAGGCTCTGAGCTGTCAGCACAGAGCCCGATGTGGGGCTCGAACTCACAAACCGCGAGACCATGACCTGAGCTGAAGTCAGATAGATGCTCAACCGACTGAGCCACCCAGGCGCCGAGGCAATTAAGAACTTTTAAACACGATGTTGCTGCAAGAACGTATTACTGTTTTAAGTGCAAATTGCTACCATCCTTTTGGAAAGCAATTTAGTAATTTGCACCAAGAGTATAGATGCTTTTGTATGCCAGTTTATCCAGTAATTCCATTTCCTGAGACTATCCTAAGGGATTAATTTAAAATATGAAAGGTTATATGCAGCATTTTCTGCATTACTTGTAAAACAGGGATAAGTTGAAAGTAGCTTAAATGTCATTCTAACAAATGTTGGTATATTTAGTCAATAAAGTGCTACACAGCCATTAAAAATGATGGTGACAGAGTATGTAGCAAAATGGAAAAATACTATTAAATGCAACATTAAGGAAAGAATAACTGAGATAAGGATGTAAAATGTAATTAATGTAAAATGGGATTACATAGACGTGTGATATCATTTTTGCAAAAAATTACCCATAAGACACTAAAAAGAAATTCACCAAAAAAAAATAAAAAAGGTATGTTGCTCAAAATATTTTACACAGGCTCTTCTGTTACGTTTACACACATTTGCCATATCTTCCACTTTCCCTTAAGCGTTTTTTTTTTTTTTTTTAACAAAAGAGAACCTTATTTGGAATAGTCTTGCCTGCTGCATCGACACTGGCCCACTTGGTGGGCACTACCGGGTCGGGTCGTGAGTTTCCAGAAGTGAGCCTGAGGTGTGGTTCACGGCATCCTTTCCTTCCAGTGGTTTCTACATGGCTTTTATGCTGTGCTCGCGTTCTGACCCGACAGATGTTACTTTTGTGCCATTAACCATTGTGGTTCAGGGGCTACTCTGAGGGCTCTGGCGGAAGAGCATTCAAACCTAACAGTAAAACCCTTTTTAGGTTTCTTTTAAAACCTAAAAGAAAGGGGCGCCTGGGTGGCTCAGTCGGTTGAGCATGTGACTTCGGCTCAGGTCATGATCTCATGGTTCGTGGGTTCGAGCCCCACGTCGGAGCCTGGAGCCTGCTTGGGATTCTGTGTCTCCCTCTCTCTCTGCCCCTCCCCCACTCACGCTCTGTCTTTCTCTCTGTCTCAAAAATAAATAAACATTAAAAAAAGAAAAAAAAATTTTAAAAACCTAAAAGGAAAAGGAAAACTGAGGACTTTGCTTGTTGTCTACCTCAAAAACAGAGCTTGCCTTTACCATACACAACAGTTCTGATTAACGCCCTCTAGGCAAAAGCCCTGTATTTATGCACATATGCATTTTTTTCCTTTTATGCCTCGAGCCCATTTCCATTCCCTTCACCCCACAGCGAAATCTTCTAATGTGCCTGAGGTGTATCCTTATGTCTGCAACAGCACTTACAAAATGCGCAATGGGTGCTTCTGTGCATCTATTTTTAACTTACGGAAATATCAGTTTGCGCATCTCATTCTTATTTTTTCCACTAAGTACTATGCTCTTGACGTTCACTCTCGTTGCTCTGTGCACAGTACTGAACTGCTGGGTAAGAAATACAGTGAGATACGTATCCACTAGGACATGTAAGGCTGTGGACTCCCAGCCTGTCACTTCTTCACCCGTTTTCTCCTTCCTCAACTCTTCCCCCCGTCTGCACGGGTGCTGCATGTGGACTGTATGTGCATGGCCTAACATACTCCCAATGGTACCAAGGCGATATGACTGAAATTCTTTAAGTCCCTTGATTATTTTTTAAAGAAAAAATTGCACTCGACGTATGTCGTTTACAAGCACGTGTTTTTCTTGTATGCCAAGAAGTCTCTGTGGTAATTTGATAATTAAAAATGAATAAATAAAGCATACTCCATTCCCTTATCCTCTCCTGGAACTATTCTGAAGCAGCTGCTTTTAGAAGGGCCGTCAATGGCCACCTAAGACCCCCAAGGTCAGGATCTGAATTCCAGAAATGTCAGAGAGCTGCTGCTGCTGTCTGATGACATGACTCTGTAATCTGGTATCTCTGAGGTCACACTTTGATCCTGAAACTGACTCTCTGAGAGCTACGTATGTCTCGGCAAGCACACATAGCAGGGAAAAGAGAACGGAGGTGGGTTTGCAGCTAGGTCAGGAGCAGGGGTAATGTCCCCACTGGGCTCTCTGCCCTGTCTGTGACCCCTACCACAGTAAAAGCTGTTTATGACCACAATTCTCTTTCGTCCTGTACTTGATGTTCATCAAAGCGGTTTCCCACAGGCTCCTTCCTTTACACCTCCTAACAATCCGTGTCGGCCAGGATAGGTGTTACCAACTCTGGGTTAGGAGGGAAAAGGCGCTGAGGCTCGGAGGGTGAAGTCACTCGCCCACAGTCACAGAGGCGGCAAGGGGGAGGAGGGACAGCCCAGGCTCGGGTGGGGTGATCCACCTTGCTCTTACCCCTCCACCACAGTGGGAGAGCACACCTGCGTACTCTTTGGACACCAGGGTTCTAACAGCCTGTGCCTACCAAGGCACGGGTGATTCTCGTCCTAGTGACTTCTGTGCTTTAGAGATCATATTTCTACCGGTCCGTCCCTCCCCTGATCCTGGTGAACCGTGAAGGGAGGCACGAGTGAAAAATGGGAGCCCCAAAGGGCCAGCTCCTCCCCTGCCTGCCGGCATCTTTTTTCGGAGGTGGAAAAGATCTTAGGAACCGTATCCATCAGGATTCTGGCAGGAAACAGATGGCACTTTCAAATTGGGTAATTTGAGGAGAGTTTAATAAAGGGGCCATTTATAAGGGATGGGCAGGGAGTAGGGGAACCACAGTGCAGTGTTCTGGGGCCAGTAACACTGCCACAGTTACATCCCTGGGACCAAATGGGTGAGGGCGGAGAGGCAACTGGAACCTTGAGACAGCACACCCTGTGAAAAGGGCTGCCTGCCAGGAGCCCAGACTCAGGGAGGAGCCAGGAGAATCAATACTTTGGCCCTACTCCTCCTCTACTCCCCTCTCAATCTCCTGTCGGTTTTCCTTATAGGGTAAGGAACTCAGTAGGGGGCCAGGAAGCAAGGGGACCCATTAGTTTAGTCCCTACCGGTCAGCTTCCAGGGCACAGGACAGGGTGGAGAAGGCTGGAGACAGGATCTGGAGGGGCAAGGAGAAAATGCCTAGCACAAGAACAAACTGCCCCAACCCCCAAACTTGAAAGGTACTGTAACTTCCAGAGAAAGTCCTGGCCCAGAAAATCAACAGATGAACTGCAGAGCTGGGCTGGGAACTCAATCCCTGGGTGCCAGTCCACACACCTCCACTCTCCATCTGACCAGAGCATTTCTTTTCCTATAAGCATGGCTCAAACCTGGAAAAAGAACAGGGCTTCAAATCAGCTGGAAACTTTATTTCTCATTTAGGGATTGTGCATTGCAAAGCTACCCCTACATGGTTCAGTCTACACTACTCCACAAATGACTACTCTGTTCACACCTGTGTGTTATACCTTTGACACAGGAGTCGGGGTCCCCACAATTTAAAGGGACCAGCTCAGAAGAAAATACCTTGCAGCAGGTACAGGCACGCGAGAACATGTCTGCAGTACTGTAGTGAAGCCCAGCTGCGGCACAAGAGGGAAGAAGGAAGTTCCTCCGTCCAACCTCCCAGTTCAGACAGTCGGGCCCCTGACCTTCAGTGAACCGTCAGGGCACCCTCCCCACTCTACTTGAATACAGAAATAGCTGTGCATTGACCCATGAGTTGCCCAGGCCTGGAAAAGACCTCCAGGATATTTTAAAAATCACATGTTCTTCTAAGCCTTTTAAAAATTGAATGGAAAAAGTGGCAGGCTAAAACAAAAAAAAAAAAAAAAAAAGGGAAATTATTGAGATCCTTTTTGGAGGCATCATCTGAGCTACCAATTCAAAATCAAAGATCAAAAGGTTATCTGACTCTGAATTTCCTTATCTGTTCTATAAACCTTGCTCTCTTTATAAAATAAGACAGGCTTTTCCATTCTTTGGATAATAGACTCATCTCAAGAAAACCATGAAAAGACTATCATCAGTGATTAATCTCATGCATATATTAGCATGGTACCTCTATATACAATTAAAAACACCAGAGAACTCTTGTTTGGCTTCCTAATTTTTCTATTCACTCCTTCCATCTCTAAATGCTTCCCGAGCGTCTGTGTTTGGAGCTGTGGGCAGAACAAAGTGGAGTAAGTAAGACTCAGAGTAGCAAGTGAGCACCAAATCCCAAAGGGATGTTCTCCCATCTTCTGTCCCTCGTAGGCAGTGAGGAGGACGGACAGCTTCCCAGCAGAAGGGTGATTAGACTGCATCACGCTTTGGCAAGTTATGCTGGACATATGTACAGGCTGCTGCTGCTGCTGAGACCCAGAGGCAGGCAGCCTCATTAGGAGGCTGTTGTGATATTGCAGTCAAGATGCAAGGATGGGCAGAAAAACCACTTTTCCAGATCGGAGAACGTGGAGAAGGAAGGAGCAGAGATGTGGACAAGGTCTGCATGACGCAGCAGGGAGATGTGTCCTGGGATGTGGGAAGGAAGGGGACCCATGGCCAGACATGTTTTCTCCACGGCAAGGGGGCTGAGCAGAGAGCTGTGGGCTGAGCGCGCAGACAAGGGAGAGCTGAGCCGTTCCCAGTGCCTTGTCTCAGAACGTGGAGAGGGGTCCTGCCCTGGCCAGGGACTGGAAGGGGACCTGTCACCCCTGATGGGCGCCCCCTGATCCCACCTCTGTTCCAGTGTGTCTGCACTCGGCGAGTCAGTTCTCCCTCCACACAGCTCTTAACACCATCAAGCTCTTTCTCAGCGTGGGTGGGACAAGAACCCTGGGTCTCCCACCTGCTGGGGTGGGGCTTGTCCCCTGAAGCTTGATAGAGTGCACCTCTCCCTCTTCTCCTGGGTGTCTAAAAAGGGGCCCAGTGAGGACCCTCCCCCAAAGGGAATTAGTGCGAAACAGGTGAAAAAAGAGCCATGACCACCTTGGCTCTGCTCAGCAATCTGGCTTTCCTCTCTGATTCAAGTGAAAATGTCACATAATCAAGTTCAGAGTTCCAGTAAAGGGCCGCTCTGTTGGCAGTGTGACAGGCAGCCAGCCCGTGGAGCCAACTTTATTCCACAGACTGGTTCACGCTCGGGAGATTTACTGTACAGCTCTTCGCTCTGGACAGGCTGCAGGCGAAGTCCAGGAGCCAGCGAGGGTGGGGTAGGGATCGGGGGAGGAAGGCAGCGCCACCCAGTTGCTTTCTGCTTACGCTGTCCCAGCTCACGCGTGTGCAGCTTCTACGAACCAGTCACCCAGCGGCTGGCTGGCTGCGGGAAGCTGGCTGGGGGACCTGGCACCAGCCGGAAGCCACTGCATGGATTTGGCAAACACTGCCCAGCAGTGGTGGGGCTCTGGCCCATTGCAGCGTCTCAGCGGCATAGGATGGATGCAGGGTGGACGGCAGAGCTTTTGTCTCAAGGGACTGTGAGCTCGTCGTGCCTGATTCTTACGGCCCACGATGACAGGATCTGGTGGAGGTCTGACACACCCTTTGCCGACTGTTTGCCTGGATCGCCTTGTGATGACAAGGGCATCCTTGCCTTGCGTTTGACCCTCAGGGCCCAGATCTGCTCTCCATCTGCGCCAGGAATCGCACAAATGCCCGACAGCCACTACTGAGGAGACAGACGAGCCTCATTCGTCCATCTTCCGGGCCCCTTCCCCGCCCACTGACCACAGGCTCTCGGTTCCGGGCTGCCAGGCAATTCTCCCCTGCTCCCTGCCCCTACCTCCAGGCAGCCTCACACCTCAGGGTTCAAAGCTGTTTTGCAGCAGCAGCAGAGGCAGCGGCAGCAGCTGAAATAACAGCAAGAAGGAGGCCTCTGGAATGAGTCACCCTTTCAAAGTATGTGAACACACATTCCCTTATTTTATTTGTCCTGATAACTGCCCCTCACCTCTGGGCAGCCGGGGACGAAGGGTGCAGCTGACAGCGGCTTCCTTTCCAAACAACGTCCTCCTCAGGAATGCCAGCAATCTGACCAGCTGCCTTTTCCCGAGACTTCTCCTCCCCCCTTCACAGAACCCTCACTCTCCACTCCGCCCTGGAGTTAGCACCAGGCTAGCCGGGTAACAGGACACCCCCTTCCCCACCATCTCCCCCACCTTCCCTCACCCCACCCCGGCCTCAAGGTCTTAAACCACAGGGGAGGCCCACCTGGGGCTTGTACCTCCCTGGTGCTCAACTTCAGGGGACCGGGGTTTCCTGGAACTCGACTCTTGTGGGTTTCAACGTGCATGGGGCCCCTATAGTTGTGCACAGCTATATGTCTGAGACTCTGACATAATGTACTGAAGAGGACCTGGGGTCCTTAACACCTGCCACGTCCACAGGTCTCTGTCGAGGAAAGAAGCCCCAGTGTGTCCCGTGGCTAAAGGGTGACTGGGGTACTGGGGTGGGCGGGCGTAAGACCCTGCCTGACGGTGATGTTCCTCGTGAGTGGTGACGGACCCAAGACATCATCTCTTTGGGGGGTTTGACTATGAGATGCAGTGGCAGCAGAGACAGCAGTTGGGGTGAGACAGTAGAGAGAGAAGTAGAAGCAAGAGGAACAAGTAACAAAGAGCTCAGCTTTGCCCGCCTAGAAGAATCCCAAGGGTAAGCAGTCATGGATGCCCAGGTCTAAAGTGATGGCATGACAGTGGGTGCTTAGAGCTCCCGGTACATCCTGAAGGGTGAGGTGTTACTGGGCTTGCTGGGAAGTAAAGAGACCCTCGGTGAATGGGGTGTGTGTGGCTAGGACCCACGCCTGAGTTTCTCCTTGTCCCTGGGGATGTTCCCGAGGAACTCCCATACCCTGAGGCAAGCTGGGCACGCCTGGTGGAAGCTGAAAAAGCCTGACCAGAATAGGAAAGAATTATTAACGGAGGAACAACTGAACTCCCAAGACATTAAGTGACTTGCTGACGCAGCCACTGATGGCTGCTGACCCATCAGACATTCCCTTGCGTCCCTTTTCAGCAGAACCCTTATCTCTTTAGGGATGACAACACAGGCAGCTGACACTTCTCCACAGAGTCCCTTATACCTAGGTGACCATATGACAGAGTTCTGGCCAATTAGACATAAGCTGAGCATGTAGGGAAA
Organism: Panthera uncia; assembly: GCF_023721935.1. Lineage (NCBI taxonomy): Eukaryota > Metazoa > Chordata > Mammalia > Carnivora > Felidae > Panthera > Panthera uncia. The sequence continues at coordinate 149,760,789 of NC_064810.1, forward strand.
AAGCTTCTGATTCCTGATCCAGGGATCGTCCCGGCTTTCTACTCTTCTTCTTCCTGCCTCTGATGCAGCAGCCATCGGCCACCAGGAGGAGGAAAGCCACCTGCCAGGGACAGTATAGGTAGGAAGGTAAGAGGCTGAGTCCCTGATGACATCGTGTGAACCCTGGATTGGCTCCTTCCGGAATTCTCATGATAATGACTTACTTGTTTAAGCCACTCTTGGCTTAGTTTTCTGAGCTTTGCAGCTGAATGCATTCCTGACTGATTCACCTGCCTAAGTCATAGGGCTGCTGGTAAACGGTGGGGCTGGGCTCCAAGCAAGGTCCGTACAACTCCAGAGCCACCTTGCTTGTTCTCTTCTGGGCACACTACCTCTGGCTTTCAGAACAAGGGGTCTGCGAGTTAAATAAGATGCTGTCTGTAAAGCCCCTGACATATCCTAGCAGACGCCTAGTGAATATCAGCCACTGTTATTACTATTATTACGAGGCCGAGTAGGCTCCACACGGCTCCAAGCTCCTGTTGTAGTACCTATGACCACAGTCAAGTAGGAACCCAGAAAGAGTTGTCTTTCTTTCTGAGGAAGACAGAGTGAGGAAGCACTAGGTCCTTGGGCCTAGGGGGGCTCCTGGGAGCAGAGGGTTGTCCACTGACACGGACTCCCATTCCTAGACCCTGCTTGTCCCCTGGGAAGGGCAGTACAGATACAGTGATCCCTGCCACCATTAGCTGATCAGAAGACTCGCTCCCTGTTCCTGCAGTCTGGACCCAGCACAGAGAGAGAGCCAGCCAAAGGCCCTGACAAGGCTCAGTAAGGGGCATCGGGCACCCTGGCAAACTCATGCATTTCTCTTCTTCCCCAGACACAGAAGTGTGTCTCCTGAAACCAAAGATAGTGTTGCTTTCACAACAGAACATTGGAAACAATCCGAAAGCCTAACAGTGAGGTATTATTTTCAAAAGCGATGCTACGTCCGCAAAAGGGAATGAATATTCTGTAGTCATTACATATGATATTCTCTAAGGGTTTTTATAATTTGGGAAAAATTCTCCTGTTATGTGAAAACCAGGTGGCATATTAAGCTATCTATGTGCTGTATTTCCCATGGTTCCCTTATGACATTTAGGCATATACATATGTAAGAGAAATTTAAAATGCAAGAAAAAACAATGACGAATATCTTTAAGTTGTGGTATTAATGGATAACTTTTTTGTCTATACGCTTTTGGATATTTTCTATGATTTCTATAGTTTCTTTTATAACCACAAGAAAACTCCTTACAAATAAGCTGAAGAAAGGGGAAAGGGTGTTAATAACAGAAGTTATGACACTGTTACTAGTATTTGGGCAGGATATCTGGCTGCAAAACATGCTGTTTGCTACAGCCAGAAAGCATACATTTCAGTGAAATGTTTTTAAAATCGAAGACGGTCTCTGATATGGCTCTCATTTCCCAGCAAAAGGCGGCCCAGCTCTAGAGGCACATCCCTCCCCTCTTTGAAGCAGCTCTGATCTGAGACCCCTCTCACCGGGGTTCCCTGAGAGAAGACCCTCCTCGTAAAAGACTACCTTTGTCAAGTTCACAGAGCACAAACACACGAGGCACACGGAGAGGTGTGGCTTGGTGTTTTGAGGAGACTGGAACATGGTTTCTCTCCCTAATAAGATGAAAAGTGACCAAATGTTAGGAGACACGTTATCTCTGCAGCACAGCCCCCTATACAACGAGCATTCCATAACGATCAAGCTGGAGTCTTTGGAACTAGGTCTAAGCCAGCCATCAAACCACCACAGCCATGGCTGACTGACTATGGAAGTGCTCTGGGCCACCTTTCTTTCTGTCCTTCCTCCCGAAGAGTTTGTGTTCCCGTACCACACAAGTTTTTCAGCCTATCACTTCTTTCCGCACATTGAACACTTGAACCCAGTGGTCTGGAAGTGACAATATTTCCACTGTCTTTCCTTCACCCTTGACACAGCAGGTGTCCACCCGGGCCTGGATGCTTAGAGATGAAAAGTCAATTTTTCATCACACACTCAACGGTTCAAAATATTGTTTGGGACCAAAGATCAGAACACATCAGAGATAATAATAAAACCATTGTTGGGACTCCTGGGTAGCTCAGTCGGTTAAGCATCCGACTTCAGCTCGGGTCATGATTTCACGGTTCGTGGGTTCGAGCCCCGCATTGGGCTCTGTGCTGACAGCTCGGAGCCCGGAGCCTGCTTCGGATTCTGTGTCTCCCTCTCTGCCCCTCCCCCACTCGTGTTCTGTCTCTCTCAAAAATAAAAAATGTTAAAATTTTTTTTAAAAATCCATTATTAAAAACTCACGTGGTAAAAGATATTCTTTTCATCCAAAGAAATTGTGTTGTCCTACACAACTTTAAGATTCTATTTCCTTGCACTCAGGAATGACCAGAGCGCTATAAGCATTCTGGGAAGAATCTCCTTTCAAGTTTGGGTTAGGCAGACAGATGCAGCACTCCCAGCTCCCACAAAGTGTTGTAAGGTTTCCCCTCTAACCCCCATCTGGCTTAACATCACAGTCATTTTTTCTCGTAATGTGAAAGTTCAACAGCTTGAAATGTTACAGCTCTGTAAAAAGCAGCATTACCACCCAGCAACAGCTCAGAGCTCTGACATTCTGAATATGGAATTTGTAATATATCTCACAGTACAATCCAGACTTGATGAAGAAAGGGTTGGCTAATACAGTACAATAATACTGCAAGAGGAAATATTTACTCTGTTTGAGCAACAACTTTTTCAAGCGGCCACAAGATCACAGAATGCTGAACTGGAAGGGCCCTGGAGATCCTCTAATTCCTTCAAATCCAAGCCGGGGGCCGGGGCACCCCTGCAAGGGAGCTTGATAGTGAGGGGGGGCGGTCAGGGCCCCCATCTGGGTTTCCGGCATTTCTAGGTCCACTAAGTAACATTTACGTTAAAGCATCTGTCTCCCCATCTTGCCCTCTCTCACCTATCTACTGAATAAAATCCAGACCTGGTTTTCAAGGCCCTAGTCCCACTTTTCTACCTTTATTTCACACTATCCAAACAGCTGCACCTGGGATACCATCTCCTCTGCTGAAGCCCTCTGTCCACTGGTATTCGATACATCCCGTCCTCCACGCAGCCTCCGTGGCTCCTCCAACCTGATAGGCTCTCGTTCTCTGGAACGATCACACCGGATGGTCCCTATGTCTACTAGAGAATGTATCCTATTCTGCACTCTATTTTTAGTATACTGTTTCATATCCTTCATCAGATTGCAAGTTTCCAGAGGACACAGAAAATGCTTGATTCATATTAATTACTTTGTTAATTATTCCACGGTCCTTTGTTTATTAGCAGTGCTCAAGAAACTCAGAACAAATGTGTTCATAACACATTCTTCTTGTCTATAAAGGCAGATCCAATGAAGGATCAATTCACTGCATTGTAATTCTGCGTACAGAGAATTAGAAGCAAACTTTTTCCTCACTTTTTCTCCCATATTGTTTTGAAAATTTTCACATACACAAAAGTATGCTTAAGGTCACCTAGATTCTACCATTAACATTTTACCGTACTTGCTTTATCATATCACGTACCTATACACATATCCATTCATTAATCCATCTAATCTTTTCAATGTCTTTCAAAGTAAACTTCAGGTATCGTTCTACTTCCTCTAAATAATTCATCATGTGTATCATTAACTACAGTTCAATGTTCATTTTTTCTCTCTTGAGGTAAAATTTATATTCAATGAAGTGTTCAAATCTTCAGTGTATATACACCTGGTATACACAAATATATACACTTGAGTTAAAAAAATCCTTACTCCTGGAGCACCTGGGTGGCTCAGCTGGTTAAGCCTCTAACTTTGGCTCAGGTTATGATCTCATGGTTCATGAATTCAAGCCTTGTGATGGGCTCTGTGCTGACAGCTCGGAGCCTGGAGCCTGCTTCCGATTCTGTGTCTCCCTCTCTCTCTGCCCCTTCCCTGCTCACACTCTCTTTCTCTCTCAAAAATAAATAAACATTTAAAAACTTATATAAAAAAAAACCTTACTCCCCCATAAGGAAAAACTGTTTTGATTTTTTCCCCACCGTAGACTAGTTTTGCCTATTCTAGAATTTCATGTAAATGGAACAAAATAATATATACTCTTTTTGGTGGAAGGTTTCACACATGTTGCATGTATTAGTAATTTTCTCCTTGATATGTATTGCTGAATAGCATTCCATTGTATGAATATACCCCTACTTTATATCCATTTTCCTATTGATGGGGACACCTAGGCTTCATATGTGTTTGTCAACAAATATTTCAATTTCTCTTGTATAAGTATTTATGACTGGAATTGCTGAGTCAAACAAGGATACATTTAGTTTTATAAGAAATGCTCGAGGGGCACCTGAACGGCTCAGTTAAGCATCTGAATTCCCTCAGGTCAGGATCTCAGAGTTTGTGAGTTCAAGCTCCATGTTGGGTTCTGTGCTGACAGCTCAGAGTCTGGAGGCTGCATTGGATTCTGTGTCTCCCTCTCTCTCTCTCTGCCCCTCTCCCATTTGTTCTCTCTCTCTCTCTCTCATATAATAAATGAATAAACCTTAAAAAACACTACAAAAAAAAAAAAAGAAATACTAGACTTTTTCCAAAGCGGTTATACCATTTTACATTCCTACCATCATTATCTGAGAGTTCCAAATTGCTTGTGAGAAGGTTTTTGATGCTAAAGTAGCATTTTAAAAACATATTTATTTATTTTGAGAGAGAGAGAGAGAGAGAGTGTGAGAGAGAGAAAGCATGTGCAAGTGGGGGAGGAGCAGAGAGAGAGGCAAAGAATCACAAGCAGTCTCTGAGCTGTCAGCACAGAGCCTGACATGGGGCTTAATCTCATGAAATGAGCTGTGCGATCATCACCTGAGCTGAAATCAAGAGTTGGCACTTAATGGACTGAGCCACCCAGAAGCCCCTGAAGTAGATTTTTTTAAATTGATGTAGAGCTATTCAGATTTTGGGTTTCATCTGGTGTCAGTTTCTTTTTTCAAGTTTACTTATTTATTTTGAAAGAGAGAAAAATACAATCAGGGCAGGGGCAGAGAAAGAGGGAGAGAGAAAAAAATCCCAAGCAGGCTTTGCGCTGACAGCACAGAGCCCACAGTGGGGCTTGAACCCACAAACTGTAAGATCATGACCTGAGCCAGAACCAAGAGTTGGATGCTTCACTGACTGAACCCCCCTAGGCGCCCTCTATCCAGTGTCAGTTTTATGAATTGTATATTTCAAAGAATTTGTAGACTTCATCTAGTTGCTGAACCTTTTCTGGCATAAGTTTGTTCATGATATTCCTCTATTAATGTTTTATTTATTATTTTCTTATTTAAAAAATTTTTTTTCTTTAACATTTATTTATTATTGAGAGACAGAGAGACACAGAGTGTGAGCAGGGGAGGGGTAGAGAGAGTGGGAGACACAGAATTTTAGGTAGGCTCCAGGCTCTGAGCTGTCAGCACAGAGCCCGACGCAGGGCTCAAACTCACAAACTGCGAGATCATGACTTGAGCCGAAGTCGGTTGCTTAACCAACTGAGCCACCCAGGCACCCCCCTCTATTAATGTTTTAATGTCTATAGGATTGATAGCCCCTCTTTTACTCTGGATATTGGTAATGAATTCTCTCTATATATTTAATCACTTTTATTGATCTCTTATAAGACCAAACATTTGGATTTATGGTTTTTCTATATTTTTAAATCTATTTTCCAGTTTATTGATTTATGCTCTTACCTTTTTCATGCTCTTCTTACTACTTATTTTGGATATTTTTCTTTCTTTCTTTCTTTCTTTCTTTCTTTCTTTCTTTCTTTCTTTTTTTTTTGACAGAGAGAGACAGAGCATGAACAGGGCAGGGGCAGAGAGAGAGGGAGACACAGAATCTGAAGCAGGCTCCAGGCTCTGAGCTGTCAGCACAGAGCCCGATGCAGGGCTCGAACTCACTGACTGTGAGATCATGACCTGAGCTGAAGTCAGATGCTTAACCGACTGAGCCACCCAGGCGCCCCTGGATATTTTTCTTAAGAGAAAACATTTAGTCACTGAGTTTTAGACCTGTCTTGTCCAATATGATAGCCAATAACCATATGTGGGTATCTAAATTTAAATTAATTTAAATTGAATTAATTACAAATTCAATTTCTTATTCACACTAGCCACATTTCAAGAACTCAAAAGCCACACATGACTAGTGGCTACCAGATTGTATAACACAGACACAGAACATTTCCATTGTCACAGAAAGTTCTATTGTACAGCTCATTTAAGACTTTTTTTTATATTTTTATTTTAACATTTTATTTTTTGAGAGACAGAGAGTGACAGAGTGTGAGCAGGGGAGGGGCAGAGAGAGAGGGTGACACAGAATCCAAAGCAGGCTCCAGGCTCTGAGCTGTCAGCACAGAGCCTGATGTGGGGCTCGAATCCACAAATGTGAGATCATAACCTGAGCTGAAGTCAGGCGCTCAACTAACTGAGCCACCCAGGAGTCCCAAGACCTTTCTTTTTGTAATACAAACATTTAAAGCTATAATATTTCCTCTAAGTACTGCTTTAGCAGCACTCTATACATTTTAATATGCTGTATTTTCATTATCATTTAGTTACAAATATTTCTGAATACCCTTGTGATTTCTTCTTTGAACCACTGACTGTTCATAAGTGTGTTGCTGAATTTCCAAATATTTGGGGTTTCCCAAGACATTATTGCTTTTTTTTTATTTTAGAGAGAGAGCGAGAGAGCACACGTGAATGGGGGAGAGGGGCAAGGGAGATGAGTGGGGGGCGGGGAGAGAAAAAGAGAGAGAGGCTGGGCTCGATGCAGGGCTCGATCCCCACAACACTGGGATCATGACCTGAGCTCAAATCAAAAGTTGGAGCTTAACCAACTGAGCCACCCACACGCCTCTGTTATTAATTTCTAATTTAATTCCAATGTAGTAAGGGGTCATATTACATTCTCTACATATTGCAAATCTTTACACTTTATTGAGACTTGTTTTATGGTCCAGCATTTGACCAACTTGGTAAACATGCCATGAGCAATTGACAACAGTGTGTGTCCTCTTGTTGAATGTTGTATTCTACAAGCATCAATCTGGTTTATATCTTCATCTATGCCTTTACTGATTTTTTTTTTTTTTTTTTTGTATAACTGATCTATCAGTTGCTGACAGTGGGGAAATCTCCAACTCTGATTGAGGTATATTTTGTTTCTCCCTTTAATTCTATGAATTGGTATGTGAGTTGCTGCATGACAAATTTTACTTAGCTAATATGAAATAGAAACTTTGACTAAAAGATTTAGCAAAGAAACTTTTGGTATCTCATTAATATGTTGAAGTATACAATGAATGATGTTGCTTGTTCAGCTGTTAACAATAGTGTTGTTTACTAAGACCCTAAAAATAAGTATTTCCTCTAGTAATTATCAAGTCCCATGCCATTATCTACATATAGATCTATTTTTCAAATTTGCTAATCTGAATTTTTTTAATGTTTATTTATTTTTGAGAGAGAGAGCATGAGCAGGTGAAGGGCAGAGAGAGAGGGAGACACAGAATCTGAAGCAGTTTCCAGGTTCTGAGCTGTCAGGACAGAGCCTGAATCGGGGCTTGAACTCAAGGACCGTGAGATCATGACCTGAGCCAAAGTCAGAGGCCAAACCGGCTGAGCCACCTAAGTGCCCCTCAAATTTGCTAAACTAATTATAGAAAGGAACAGTTGGCACTTAAAATGTTCTTTAAAAAGTGTGCTTTTGGTTCCACTTCTGGTGTGGCCAAGTAAGGTCCTACTAGACCAATTCTCCCAGAGAAAGCTATATACTCCGGCCAAAACATAAAAACAATTGCATGAAGGCACTGTAGAAAGACAAAAAAATAAGAAGATTCTGTAGGAGGGCTGAGATGCGGAAGAAGGGAAAAGATGTAGATAGACGTGTTTCTCAATTTTATGGCTTTTAGCCTAGTGGCAGGCTGCAGTCAGTGCCATGCTGGGTGGCTAAAATGCCAACAGAAAGCAGACAGAATTCTGGAGACAGGTTTTGGGACCACCACAGCCACTGTAAAGTGAAGAGGGAATCCTAGAAAGAATAGAGCCAGAAAGAGAAAGCCTATGTAAAAAACTCTTCCTGAGTCTCCTGAGACATGCATGCATGGGGCAGACTGTCAGCAATCTAACTAAGGATAAAATAACGGGTTAAGAATTAAGATGCTGCCCAAGAGACAGAGTTTGTGGTGTTAGTTCAATCAAGGTAACTGCTAGCTAAGACAAAAATCAAAATAAACAATAACCACCTCCCCCCAGCAATAAACCTCATCAGAAGAGTGTAAGAGAATCCAGGGTCTTCATAATGTCCTAGTACAATGTTCAAAATACAATCCAAAATTATTAAACATACAAAGAAATAGGAAAATGCAGCCCATGCTCAAGAAAAAGAGACAGTAGTAATCCCAAGGTAACCCAGATGTTACAATTAGTAGATAAGGATTTGAAAGCAGCTATTATAATTATGCTCAATGGCATAAAAGAATTTATGAAATACATAGAAAACCTTGGCAGAGAAATAGAGGCTATAAAAAAGAACCAACTGGAAGTTCCATAATTAAAAAATACAACATATACAATTTTCAAAGAATCACTGGATGAGCTTAATAAAATGGAAGTGATATTGGAAAGAGTCACTGATCTTGAAGATAGACCAATAGAAATGACCCAATCTGAAGAACAGAGAGAAATAAAAGATTGAAAAGAAAAAAAAACAGAACATCAAATATGTAGGACAATATCAAAAAGTCCATCATAGTGGCCAACAGACACATGAAAAGATGCTCAACATCACTCACCATCAGGGAAATACAAATCAAAACTACAATGAGATATCACCTCCTACTGGTCAGAATGGCTAAAATCAAAATCACAAGAAACAAATTGTTGGTGAGAATGCAGAGAAAAAGGAGCCCTCTTGCACTGTTGGTGATAATGCAAGCTGATGCAGCCGCTGTGGAACACAGTATGGAGGTTCCTCAAGAGGTTAAAAATAGAACTACCCTACGATCTAGTAATGATACTACCAGGTGTCTACCTCCAAAATACACACACACACACACACACACACACACACCCCCCTAATTCAAAGGAATAAATGCACCCTTATGTTTACAGCAGCATTATCAACAATAGCCAAATTAACGAAAAAGCCCAAATGCCCATCGACTGATGAATGGATAAAGAAGATATGGTATATATACACAATGGAATATTATTCAGCCATAAAAAAATGAAATCTTGCCATCTGCAATGACATGGATGGAGCTAGAGAGTATAATGCTAAGCGAAGTAAGTCAGTCAGAGAAAGACAAATACTGTATGATTTCACTCATCTGTGGAATTAAAAACAAAACAAAACAAATGAGCAAAGGAAAAAAGAGAGAGAGAAAGACAAACCAAGAACCAGACTCTTAATACAGAGAACAAACTGATGGTTACCAGAGGAGAGATGGGTGGGGAAAAGGGTTAAATAGGTGACAGGCATTAAAGAGCACACTTGTCGTGATGAGCACCAGCGGATACATAGATTTGTTGAGTCACTATATTGTATACCTGAAGCTAAGCTAACGCTGTATGTTCACTACACTGGAATTAAGATAATAAACAAACAAACAAGTCTGTCTATCATTGGTATAACCAGAGTCTCAGAAGGAGAAGAGAGAGACAATGGGGTAGAGAAATATTTGAAGAAATAATGGCTGAAAATTCTTCAAATTTGGTACAAAACCTAAATTTACAGATTCAAGAAACTCAATGAACTGTAAGCAGGATAAATAAAACCAAAGGTACAGACAAAAAAAAATCTTGAAAGCAGCCAGAGAAAAGGGACAAATTACCTAAAGGTAACAATGATTCCACTGACCTCTGACTTCCCATCAGAAACCAAGGAAGCCAGAAGATGGTGTAACAGCATCTGGGAAAAAAATCCTCAACCCAGAATTCTATAGCTAGTGAAAATATCCTTTAGGAATGAAGGTGAAGTAAATATACATTATATTTGTCATACCGTTTAGTCAAAGCTTTTTACTTTACACTAAAAGCTGGGCAGCGGTACAACAGCTCGCACACCAATTCACAGAAACTTTGCAACGCATGGTTAAAAATGAATAATAATTTTTTTAACATTTATTTATTTATTTTTGAGACAGAGAGAGAGCATGAACAGGGGAGGGTCAGAGAAAGAGGGAGACACAGAATCTGAAACAGGCTCCAGGCTCTGAGCTGTCAGCACAGAGCCCGACGCGGGGCTCGAACCCACGGACCGCGAGATCATGACCTGAGCCGAAGTCGGACGCTTAACCGACTAAGCCACCCAGGCACCCCAAAAATGAACAATAATTTTTAAAAAATCATGTGAATTGGGTGGAGGTGGCAATCAACAAAACAACCTGTCCTCAGTTTTTTCTTTAATGGTGAAGAGTGGGTAAGAAGTTATTTCTATGGAATCTGATCTAAGTCTGGGAATCATTTACATTCTGCCAAGATTTCCTGGTCTCAACAGACCGTTTCTTCTCCTCCCTCCTTTCCCACAAGCATGCACTGGGAAAGTGAGGAATAGTTAAATTTATGCCTCCTAACATTATCAGACCTAGAGACAGAATGCAGAACTATTAAAAGCTCACCTACTAATAGTTCAAAATGAAGGTGGGCAAAGTATGGGGCAGGAGGAAAGAAAACAGGCGGAGGTAGCCTGACAGACACATTCAAGTTTGGAGAATTAACTGCAAAAGGTTGAGATCGAGTCAATATTTGCCTTAGAAATCTCAACCTGAATTAACACGTCTGTTGGACTTGTTAGTCCAGAAATAGTTCCCAAGAGAGCTCTGGAAGTGTGACCTTCTCCTGCACATCTGCTCTGACTTTTATGAGTTCTCTTAACGTTTTTTAAAGCTGCTAAGTGTTAATTTTTGTTCAAAGAAGGATTACCAGACAACCTGTTCGCAACACAAAGAGTCCCTTCATACTCGCCTTCCTTAAACCTAGAAGCAGACTGTTTTCCAAACTGTTAACATCCCAAGCTGACCGCCAAACACAGTTATTAACTAGCCTCTGACATCTAAACAACAGCTGTGTTCTGTCCTGCTAAAGGACAGCCTCGCCCGGACAGTGACTCTCCAAAGGTCAGCTGTGTCCTGCAGCAGGAAGTCCATGCCACGGCTGGTGGCACACGCCAGCACAACGGAGCAGTCTATGTTTGTCCCAATTCCCTTTCCTCCCTTTTGGCTAATCTTCACTGGTCATGAACGTTCAGTTTGCCCTGCACAGGAAGCGGGGCCTTAAGCTTCATCCTGCTCGCTCATTGCAGCTCTTGATCTGACACAAGCTCTTTCCACTGATGATCGTCTTAGAGTTGCCACTGAAAACGGTGCTGATGACAAAGGACCAGAAGACAACGTGAAAACACTGGTCTCAGAAGCAAGCACATTTAAAAAATATTTATTAAGTGTCAGGTGCCGTTCCAGCGCTTTCTTACGAGAGCCCCGCCCCCCACTCCCATAAGGATCATTCTTCCTGGTTTATAGGTAGGGAAGCTGCAGTATTTAAATGAACTGCCCACGGTCACAAGTCTTTGAAGGGACACCATGACACTATCCAGGTTTCTCTGACTCAAGTCCAAGGGTCTTTCTACTCTGGCAACCTTCAAGGGTACAGACACCCTTCAAAATTCCAACTAGATTAAAAAAAAAAAAACAAAAAAAACACTTGTCATATATTGATGGGAGGTAGGTGGAAAGTTGATTTAAAAATCTACCTGGAGGAGTAGATGCATAGGAATAGCTAATGTCATTTTAATAATATTAATGTAAGACTTTTCTTTGAAGATATTAAAAAATTTGCTGTAAGGCTAATGCATGAAACTGTGGTATTTGTTTAACCACACAGAGCCTGGCTGATTAGTAAGTACTCAGTAAATGTTAGCTATCACTATTATAATATGCTAAATGTATCATATGCTATCTTATTTAGCTCTTTTTTCATGGGGACACTTTGATTCCCATATTATATACCAGGAAACTGAGGCATAGAGAGTTTAAATAACTTGCTACAGTTCACAAAGTAAATGGACTACCTGGAATCTGAATTAAAGCTGTCTGATTTCAGAGTTAAGGATGTTATTGCATCAAGAAAATTAATAACAAAAGTCTAGAAGAGTCTACATGTTCATCAGTTCATCAGATAAATTAAGGTACTATATATCCATATAAAGAATATTTCTCAGAATGAGGTAAATCTATATGATATGAAAAGATGTCTATAATATATGTCAGCAGAAAAAACAATGTGCATTGCATAGGTGAGATCTCATTTTTCTTGAACAATAACTGCATACATTGAGTCACGGTTGTGAAGATATGTGTGTATGTACATATGTTGTATACATATGTATATATACACATATGTTATATAAAGTTGTATATACACACACATATACCATCCTTTTTCCCTATGGATGGGATTAGGATGGAGGGAAATTTCTAACATACTTCTGACTGTTTCAATCTATTATATAAGCATGTTTCAATCTATAATAAACCAACAGGATTTTTGTTCTAGTTGTTTGGTTTTTACGTTTTTTTTGTTTTTTTTAGTTTTAAGAGAGAGAGAGAGAGTGTGTGAGCAGGGGAGAGGGGCAGAGGGAGAGAGAGAATCTTAAGCAGGCTCCACCCTCAGCACAGAGCCTGACTCAGGGCTCGATCCCACAACCCTGGGATCATGATCTGAGCTGAAATCAAGAGTTGGATGCTTAAGGGGTGCCTAGGTGACTTGGTTAAACATCTGACTTCGGCTCAGGTCATGATCTCATGGTTTGTGGGTTCGAGCCCCTCATCGGGCCCTGTGCTGACAGCTCAGAGCCTGGAGCCTGGCTCATATTCTGTGTCTCCTCTCTCTGCCCCTCCCCCGCTCATGCTCTGTCTCTCTCTGTCTCTCAAAAATAAATAAATGTTAACAAAAATTAAAAGAAAAAGAGTTGCATGCTTAACCGACTGAGCCACCTGGGCACCCCAACCAACAAGATTTTTACAAAATGGCTCACTACCTAAAAAAAGATGTTCTTTCCAAAGGAAAACACTTCCATAAACAGGTTAATCCCGACTAACTGAAAGTGCAAGGGGTCCCTTGGTACAGTCGTTTTCACTGGAAAATGGTGAAATGCACTCCAAGCCTGCAGTGGAGGACACTTTAAGCTTTACAGCAGACCCGTGTACACAAACAGCTGTGTCCTAGCTTGTGGCTGGCCTGGGGCCCTGCACACCTGTGTGTAGGAGTAGAAAGGCTCTTTCCTGTGCAGTCACTTTTTTTAGACGGTGCTGGTCATCAGGAGTAGGGTATAGAGAACTGAATGGCTGCTTAAATATTACCATGGTCTGTGGGTAGTCCAATTTTTTTTTAAATGATTTTCTTAAAAAAAAAACTTTTTATTCATTTATTTTAAATGCTTATTTATTGACAGAGAGAGAGAGAGAGAATGGGCAGGGGGAGGTGTGGAGAGAAAGGGGGAAAGAGAGACTCCCAAGCAGGCCCTGCGCTGTCAGCGCAGGGCCCAGTGTAGGGCTTGATCTCACGAACCGTGAGATCATGACCTAAGCCGAAATCCAGAGTCAGATGCTTAACCCGCTGAGCCATCCAGAAGCTCTAGGGTAGTCTAATTCTAAGGAGACTCAGTGATCCCAGACATGGATTAATCTGGACTGGATAGATCCCAGACTTATGATAAGGCATCTCCAGTGAGCAGTGGTAATACTGAAGAGAAGTGATACTGTTGATACTGGGACCCCTAGGAAGGAAATCTGGTCCAGCCTGTGTTTGTTCTCTAGCGTGCTTGGGTTGGCCATCACTAGGTTGGGCCAGCCTGGAATCCTCAGTAGCACACCCCAACTCCAACCTGGGCAGTGGTGGCATGGGATGGCCTGGTGTGCCCACCGGTTAGCTTTACTCCCTAGGGCTGGCCTTGAGACACGCCCACAAGCTTCACACAGTCAAAAAGTGGAATCATCATGAGATGCCACATCCAGCTGGATGTATTTTGGACAGAATTTCCCTGAAGCTGTCTCAATAGCAAAGTGGCAAATTGTTTTCTAAATTCATCTCTGAAGGGGATTTTCCCCTCCCTCCTTTCCTTCCTCCCTTCCTTCCTCCCTCCCTCTGTCCCTCCCTCCCCCCTCCCGCCCTCCCTCCCTCCCCACCTTCCTGTTAAGAGGCACACACCCCTGTTCAGTCTTATAACCTCACCTGAAACTTGGTATGACTCTGGCAGGAGACAGCCCATAACCTGCCAGTGGACAGGAAGGATATCCTGTGACAAGGAATCTAGAGACAGAGAGTCCAAATCCAACTGGGACTTTGTGTGCCGTCACCCACCATGTGTGTGATGCCTGTGGTGGCTAAAGCTTATTGAACGATGCAGGCTGGAATTTCCCACCGATGGCCAGACTTTGGAGCTTTTTCTTACAAATAATTTTCATTTTTATGAGAGCAGATAAAATCACATGGTTTAAAGCAAATTGCTCAAAAATACTGAAATAAAAAAACACAACCCTGAGGCAAACACTTTCAATGTTTTTAGTTTTTTTAAAAGACCAAATTATGTTGGGGCGCCTGGGTGGCTCAGTTGGTAGGGCATCCGACTTCGGCTCAGGTCATGATCTCACGGTCCGTGAGTTCGAGCCCCGCGTCGGGCTCTGTGCTGACAGCTCGGAGCCTGGAGCCTGCTTCCAATTCTGTGTCTCCCTCTCTCTCTGACCCTCCCCTGTTCATGCTCTGTCTCTCTCTGTCTCAAAAATAAATAAACATTAAAAAAAATTAAAAAAAAAAGACCAAATTATGTTAATATTGCCATTTCTTGGTTTCTCTATTTAGCCTTCATCTATTAATTTTGTTTTAACAGTTTAGGTTTTAGCTCTTTACATAATCTACCACATTCCCCCTTCCCTTACACTACTATGATAAAGAACTTTTCATTGAAAAGCCAAGGAGTTTACTCTGATTTTTTTTTTCCTAAGTACCATTTTCTTCCTTGGAGTCAACACTTCCTTTTTAATTTCATTTGTTTAATTTTCTATTCACTTTCACTCAAATTTTTCCGAACACCCTGCCTGAATTATCAGTAAGTATTATTTTCCAAATGGCCAAGTATGTCAGATAATCTGTGAATTCCAAAACAGCTAAGCCCATTGTATACACGTTGGTCTTCTCTGCATTGTTTTCCTGTGTTGGTTCCCTGCCTTCTGGATTCTGTTTCTCTCTCCTTTTTTATTTATTTCTTCATTTTGTTTATGTATTTGTTTTGGTTGTCTCACAGAAAAAGGATCCCCAGGAAGCAAAATTTTGAGTCCTTGCAGATTTAAAAACGTCTTTGCTATATCTTCACATTTGATTGAAAGTTCAGCTAAGTATAAAATTCTAGAACTTTTGTTGACTTTTATTTCATTGTCTTCTAGCTTCCAGTACTGACGTTAAGAACTCTGATACATTCTGATTTTCATTCATTTGTGACAGGTTTTCCCTTTCCAAAAGCTTTTATAATTCACTGTTTCTAGAGTTTTGAATGCTAAGGATACTATGTATAGGTATGGGTAATTTCTTTTTCATTTGGTGTACTTTTTTAAGCTTTTATTTTTTTAAAGTCATCTCTACATCCAGTATGGGGCTCAAACTTACAACTCTGAGATCAAGAGTCGCATGCTCTGTTTACTGAGAGAGCCAGCCAGGTGCCCCTCATTCCCTGCACATTTTAATCTAGAGCGCCTTGACTTGACCTTCAGTTCTGAAATTTCTCTTGTATTATTTCTTTGATAATTTCCTTCTCTCTCTGTGTTCTTTCTCCTTGAGATTCCTATTAGTCAGATATTAAAGCTCTTGGATGTGCCACTAAAATTTTTTATTTATTGGAGTGCCTGAGTGGCTCAGTCGCTTGGGCATCTGACTTTGTCTCAGGTCATGATCTCAATGCCCGTAGGTTCAAGCCCCGTGTTGAGCTCTCTGCTGTCAGCACAGAGCCTGCTTTGCATCCTCTATCTTCCTTGCTCTCTGCCCCTCCCCCACTAGGGTGCGCTTGCTCTCTCTCTCTAAACATAAACATTACAGTTTTGATTTATTATTTTCCCCCTATTTTCTCTCTATATCTTTTCATTTTACCTTCTGGAAACTCCCTGATTTTGTTTTCCAGTCTTTCTGTCATCCTTAAGTGTTTAAGTTAGTTATGTTTCTACGTTTCAACATCTTCTTCTTCTCAAATATGTTCATTCAAATATGCTAATTCAATAAAAATTTTACTATGGGGGCGCCTGGGTGGCTCAGTTGGTTGAGTGACCGACTTCGGCTCGTGTCATGATCTCACGGTTTGTGAGTTCGAGCCCCACGTCGGGCTCTGTGCTGACAGCTCGGAGCCTGGAGCCTGCTTCAGATTCTGTGTCTCCCTCTCTCTCTGCCCCTCCCCCACTTGTGCTCTGTCTCTGTCTCTCAAAAATGAATAAATGTAAAAAAAAAATTTTTTTTAATTTTATTCTGAAAAATTTCAAACTGATTGGCATTCAAAATAATGCCTTACATACATGTACATGATGCTCAGTGAGACTGTACAGTCATCGCCCTTCCTCTACGGCATAGTGTGGTCCCTGTCTTGCGTGGGGGGTATCACGTGAATAAGTAAAAGTTACAGGTAGCTAAGGCCTCCTGGCTACTGCCTGCCACCCATCCATCAAGCTAGCTTTCTGATCCCCCACGCTGCTTGGACAGGCTGCAATAAAAAAAGAATATATTCATCTCAGATTCTGTTCTCATTTATAAATATTAAAAAATTATTTATCTTAAAAGACCCTGAGGCAAGATTGTGTATTTCAGTCCAACAAGGTTTTCCAGGACCTCATCCATTTCAGGGGCTCCTTCCATGGCAGCTTCCTGCTAAGGCAAATGGCAGGCTACCAAGTGCAGAGGCCGAGTGGAGGCTTTCAGCCTGACTTGGCTCAGAGCAGCCCCTTCTAGCAATCTCCCCATCCGTGGATCTAAAGACCCCAGGTTTGAGCATCATCTCCAAAAGGTAAGGGCAACAGATGAGCCATGCTGGCTCCTCCCAGGAGACGAGAATGATGCTTGTCCTAAAGATGGTTCCAGAAACAAACTGGCTTTCTGGTCTCTAGATGTTTGAGCCTTGTGTTGTGACAAACACCAAGCAGTCTATTTAAATCAGCCAGTCCTTTTTTCAAGAATATGACACAACTCAAACAGGGCAGTCCAAGAAGCATTTTGGTAGCACATGAGATCCTTGGTAGGTGCTCATAGACTAGCATCTCCCATCCCCAGAAAGAAATAAGCCGTGGGAACCCGCTTTTTAGCACCCTTGTAGGGCTCTCCTATACGTGGAATCTGAAGTATGGCACCACTACATGTGAAGCACCAAGAAAGGTCAACTTGGCTCTATGACCGCAGCGAGGTGATGCTCTGGCAACCCCATCAGTTGAGTTTTTAACAGAAAAGTTTGAAGAACATATGATTTCAGAGAGTAATTCAGCTTTGTGTTACTTCAGAGACTGAGGCAATCCTACTTTTAGCTTAAAAACATTACCAAGGAGTGAGAAAACACTGGCAATATGGCTCATGAGAGAAAAAATTTCATACCTCCCATTGGTGTTAGCCTGATAGTAAATGTCGAGAGATGTCTTTCCTGCTGTCGAGCCAACGTGTGCCATGATGGGCATGCGTGGATCTCCCGGACCCAAACTTCGTGAAGGTTTAGCTGCCGCCACGTCTGTCGGCTATCGCACCCCTCACTCCAGCACTAACACCTCTCTTAGAAGCACCCTCTCCCCCACCTCTGGCTCTGCTCATCTGCGTGGTTACAGGCTGTTATGTAACTGCCACTTATCAAGCACCAAAATGCGAAACCGCTGTGTATTTCTTAAATTATGCAAGGCTTGCCCTTACTGCTAGGAAATACCTGGCATATCTGAATTGTCTTCAGAGGTCCGGGCAGCATTTTGAAGAGCTATTACCACGTTATTAGTCATTTCTCTGATGTGCGCTCAGGCAACAAGGAGGGCATTGATAACTCCTAGACTGATAACTGTGGAGAGCAGTGAGTCATGCCTTTAGAGCCTCATTATTCCAACACAGATTCCGGAGCCTTGTCCCAATCGCTACACAAAGTGCCTTTCCTCCTTGTCATACGGGCCCAGGGCTGCATGTGCTGGGATTTGGCGAGCTCTAGGTGCCTGTTTGGGTTTGGTTTACTTGGGTGTCCTGTGGCAGAGACAGCTGGCAGGCTGCAGAGGCCGGGCATCCACACTTCAGAAGGTGCTCAGAAACACCTTGGCAAGTGGGGTGTTTCCAACAAGAATTCCACTACGATCAATATTTTGCCAAGGTATGCCTAAAAGTATTTTGAAAAATAATTTGGCTCCCGGGGCCAAATGGCCAAGCATATTAAGGGAGGGCAGCAGCCGGGCCCCAGGCCAGTTGGAGCCTGAGAAGTTACACAGGTTACAGCACAGAGCTGGTGGCTTGTGCGTTCTGGATGGGAACATGGTTGTGGCTTAACTCAAACCTGCTCCTGACATGGGAGGCTTCAGGAAAGCTTAACAATGTTTACAGGGGCAATGTTAGGGAGCTCAAAAGAGAAAGACACAAACTGTTTTGCGAAGGGTGATCCAAGGATCATCTTTACCAGGATCATCTGAAGAGCTGTTTTCATTTGTTTGGTTGTTTTGTTTTGTTTTGTTTTGGTTTGGTTTGGTTTTAAGCAGATACTCAGGTCCTACTCCACGCCAACTGAATCAGTTTCCCCCTTCTGGGGATTTTTAGAAATCTCCCCAGCTAATTCTAACATATTGTAAAATTGATAACCATTGCTTTGGGTCTCTGGGGCTCCACACCCAGGTATCAAAGAAAAGCTGTATTTTAAGAGCAAATTTCAATTCAACATGTAGTATTTAGGGCTGAGAATCAGGGTTCTGGGATCCACTTTATTAACATCTTGCAGGTTGACTATGGGGATGTCTTTTGGCCTCTCTGAATCTTAGGCTCCTCATCAGTAATATCAGGGGACTAGGTTCCTCCCGGCTCTAAATCCTGTGCTCTCACCTCGGTGTACCGAAAGTATACTCAACACACCTAAGTGTTTACTGAAATGCAACTGATAAGTTCCTAAAAGGGGTGGTCAGATGAGTACCTGGAAGGCCAAACGTCAGTCATTATGGGCTGGAGTAAGGCACTTCACATGGTGCTGGGGGTTGGGGGGGAGTGGAATAGTATGGAAAGATGTGGTCATCCTTAACAGGCCAGGCATCATAGTGAGGGGACAGAGAACCAGATGTGAGGATGTGGGAAAGTGAGCTGGGAGGGAAATAAAGCATGTCTAAGAAAAGAGAAATATTTGGAAATGAGTGTGGGGAAATAAGATGGTTCCGTGTTAGAGACGCCCTTGAAAACCAGGGAGGGATGTAGTATATGATGGAACCTGCAAAGAGAAGCAACAATGGAAAGTGGTATTTGGGGAAGATGGCTGTGTTGGTTTATACACGGGAAGGGGAGGAGAGGGGCTGGGGAAGGCCCAGGGGCTCAGCCAGGGAGAGAGATTTATGACCCAGAGGACAAGCTTATTGTAGAGATGATGTGGCCTTGACCTGGATTTACGGCAGTAGGAACAGGAGGGAAGAACATGTCAATGGGAAAAGCTCCAAGACCCTGGGATCTGGGTAGTTCTTACGGCTTTCTGTTTGCTTGTTTTTGCTTTTTGCTTATCTGTAGTTGCTGTTCTCTCTGTAGTGAGCAGGTACCGCTCTGCGCTAAGAAACGTACAGTTCAGCATTTCCTCTGGGAATCCAGCAGCCAAAGCTCCACCCCTTTGCAGCTCAGACCTTCCTCCTGTCGGCTCACTTCTCTTTAGAACCCCCCTCTCATACTGTTTGCCCACTCATCTGTACCCCTTTGTCCCTGCCCCTGATCCCTTTGCAAAGAGGCTTCTATAGAGCGTTTCTTCTCCTTTTCTGGCCCATTCCTCTTGTCAGCCTCCTTCCTGCACTGCAAACCTGGCTTCTCCCATCAGCCTTGAAGGTCTTCTGCCTTGAGACTTCTTCTGGCACCGAGGGTCCTGAGCTTTAGGAGGGCAAGTCAGTAAACTCCCTGCTCTCCTGCAGTGGCTCCAGACCAGGGCTTTCCCGCCTCTCTTCATTAAGCCTTCTCTGAGGAGTCAGCCTTCTTTCTATCCTTGAAACCAGAATTCCTGTCACCACCCTGAGAAAATGCTCCATCCATGAGGAAGACCACCGAAACTCCCAACATCACAACCCTGACCTTCCCAACTTCCACAACCATTCCTGATACTCCATGACCACCTAGCTGACCTTGTGTCCCCTGGAACATGTCATACTCTGAAACCCCACAATGACCAGGAACGCCTGTCCTCTGGCTTTTTGGATCTCCATATTCCAACTCACTATCCAGTCCTTCCTTAGCACTCTTTCTAATTCATGTTCCTCCCAAGCGTCCTAGATTCCAAAGCAATTATTTAAATTGCCCTCATCACTACCCTGAATTCTGTCATCCTCCAAAGCTCTGCTAAGCGTGCTGTGCTGCCCTATAACCTGGCACCAATTGTGCATTCTGCTAGAGAAAACCTGCCCAGCCATACCACTGGGCCCTTTCAAAAGTTTCATCAGGCCCCCAGTCTGCTCTGCTGCCCACACCCCACATCGTCCTCCTCTTGTCTCAAGACCTCATTCTACTCTCGTTCCCCACTCTTGCAAATGGCCTTACCTCCGATTTCACTAAGAAGTCGGCAGCCATGAGTTGTGAATGTTCGTATCTCCCTTCTTTTTGGCTCTGAACTTCTCTGTATCTCCAATCATCTTTCCCTCCCTTTTGGGAAGAAATGCTGTCCTGCTCCTTTAAGGCTAACTTCTGTGTCTGAGTCCAGGCCCTCCTGTCTTTCTAAGGGATTTACTCAATTGACTGTCCCCTCTTTCTTATAGTTTCAAGCTTTCCTTCCTTCCTGGCTATTCTCCATCAGGCAAGAAAAATGCTTTGACACTCCCCTCCCCAACCACCCTCTCATCTTGTGACTGCCAAGCTTGTCAGAAAGTTTTGCTATTTTTGTAGAAATGATGCATGTTCATGCAAACATTTTAAACAATACAGAAAAGCAAAAAGAAATTTGGTGACTATACTTCCAAATTATTTTCTTTGGATACATTCACATACAGAAGTATGTATTTAACACAGAAGAGGCTACACTCTACATGCTCTTCTGTGATTTGCTTTTTGTAACCAACAGTATGTCTCTGGTACTTTTCCATGTCAATATCCTAACTTTTGTAACTGGCAAAAATGATTCTAGTGAATGTAATTAACATAATTACTTCCCTGTCCCCTATTGATTGGTTTCCAGGTGTTTTTTGTTTGCTTGTTTGTTTTTCGCTGTTATGGATAACACTGTGGTGAATATTTTTTGCATTTGCGAAATTATTTATGGCAAGTTCCTTTTAATTAATCTATTTAAAAAAATTTTTTTAATGCTTATTTATTATTGAGACACAGAACGTGAGCAGGGGGGGGGGCAGAGAGAGGGGGAGATAGAATCCAAAGCAGGCTCCAGGCTCTGAGCCATCAGCACAGAACCTGACGCGGGGCTCGAACTCACAAACTGCAAGATCATGACCTGAGCCGAAGTCGGACGCTTAACCGACTGAGCCACCCATGCGTCCCTATTAAAAATTTTTTTAATGTTTATTTATTTTTGAGAGAGAGACAGAACATGAGTGGGGGAGGAGCAGACAGAGAGGGAGACACAGAATCTGAAGCAGGCTCCAGGCTCCAAGCTGTCAACACAGAGGCCAACACGGGGCTCGAACTCATGAACCATGAGATCATGACCTGAGGGAAAATTGGACACCTTAACCGACTGAGCCACCCAAGCAACCCGGCAAATTCCTTTTTAAAAGGGTTGTTACATAGGGGCACCTGGGTAGCTCAGTTAAGCAATGGACTCTTGATTTTGGCTGGAGTCATGATCTCATGGTTCATAGGATTGAGCCCTGTGTTGGGCTCTGAGCTGACAGTGTGGAGCCTGTGTGGGATTCTCTCTCTTTCTCTCTCTGCCTCTCCCCCACTCATACTCATATGTGCACACACTCTCTCTCTCTCAAAAATAAACAAACAGTAAACAAACAAATAAATAAATGGTTTGTTGGATAAAATATACTCACATTTCGTTTGATATACACTGCAAAACAGTCTTCCAGAAAGATGGTACTAATTTCAATTCCCATCAATAGTTGTCATTTCCCTAAACCCTTCTGAACTCTGGGTTTTGTTCATTTTTAAAAGTTTTACCTAATATCAAGAATGAAAAAGAGTACAGCATTACAGATTCTACAGACATTAAAAAGAGAACCGTTTGGGGGCACCTGGGTAGTTCAGCTGGTTAAGCATCTTGCTCTTAACTTCAGCTCAGGTCATGATCTCACAGCCCACACTGGGTTCTGCGCTGGGCAGGGAGCCTGCTTAAGGTTCTCTCTCTCCCTCTCCTTCTGCCCCTCCTCTGCTCTTTCTCTTGCTTTCTCTCTCTAAAAACGACAACAACAACAACAACATCAACAAAAAGAGGGCAGTTTGAACAACTTTCACAACTTATATTATTTTGAAAATGTAGATAAATGGACATATTCCTAGGAAAAAGAAACTTGCTCCAACTTATATGAGAATAAATAGGATATATGAAGAGCCCTGTACCTTTTAAGTAAATTAAATCTACATTAAAAAACCTTTCCACAAAGGAACTCCAGGCCTCAAAGGGCTTCACCAAGGTATTCTACTAAATATTTAAAGAAGAAATAAAACTAACCTTACACAAATTCTCCCAGAGAATAAAATTCTCCAATCTGCTTTTTAAGGCCAGCATGACCTTGATACCAAAACCTTACAAGGACATTTAAAGAAAAGAAAACCACAGGTCAATCTCTCTCGGACATGATGATAAAGTCACAGGCACTATTAACACTACAGCGGTTTATCGCCAGTTATCTTCATAACTGAGAAGGATGCTAAATTTTAGTTAGGGGTCAATGAAAATTAACAAGTAATATCTTCCGCTAACCAAGTTGATGGGACTCCCTGAACTCTACTCACGGACCACTTGGGAGTGGACTCCAGGTGAAAAACCCTTGCACTGAAAAACCAGTGCTGGAGGCAGCCCGGACGACTAGGGCACAAGAGCGCCAGTCCAAATGCTGATGCATCAGTTCAAAGTCTTAGTGAGGGCCTCTGTGCGAGGAATGCCACAGGTCTTCAAACGCTTTTTCAGCTGATTTCTTTTAAGATGACTCCTTTTGATTTTGCATTTCACACATCTCTTTGTTCTCCTTCCAATATGATTTTCCTTCGCTTAATATAAAGGACTTGACTAAACATCTCAGTTCCTTTATTCCTAAAATAAATTCCCACGATAACGGGGTAGAATTGGCAAATCAAGCAAATCCTCCCTTTGAGGATACCAAGACTATTTGACTACACGTTTGTAAATAGGACGGTTTAAACCAACATAGACTTTTGTGGCCAGCACTGCACACAAAGCCAACCTGACTCCAGACCAAGTACTCACGACACCCTTTGGAAGGTCACCTGAGAGAAACATAATAGGACTGGGGTATGACCTGGCTCCAATCTGCGTATCTGGCACAGCCTGAGTTAGCAATGAGATCACTTGAACCCCTTCTGGAAAGCTCAATGACCAAGTTTTTTGGGTATCTTCCTGAACACTCTCCTATTGGGAAAAGAACCAACTAAGTTCAGTAACTGCCTTTTTATCACTTCCTTTGAATTTGTCTCTATGTAAAGGAGGCAGTACTTTTCAAAATTTATGTTAATACTCAAAGTCCAGGATTAACATTATTAATTATGAAATATTTAAACAGAAGTGCAAGGAATAAAGATAACAGACAACTATATATTAGGCTACCCACTACCCAGCTCTAGCACATCTTAAAATCTTGCTTAAAATCTTGTCTCAAGAAAATAATTCATAAAAACAAACAAACAAAAACAAAAAATGTTCAACATGCACCCGGAATTAATTATATAGCCATCCCTGATTCCACTCCCTTTTCTCCCTGTTGGGAAATAACCACTACCGAGGCACCTGGGTGGCTGTCGTAAGCGTCAGACTTCAGCTCAGGTCATGATCTCACAGTTCGTGAGTTCCAGCCCCACATCAGACTCTCCGCTGTCAGCTCAGAGCCTGGAAACTGCTTCAGATGCTCTGTCCCCCTCTTTCTCTGCCCCTCCCCCCCTCAAAAATAAACATTAAAAAAAGGAAATAACCACCGTTATGAATTTGTCATTCATCATTCCTACGGACGTTTCTGTAGTTTTATTATATATGCATATATCCACACACTATACAAAAACTGTTTTTGCCTGTTTTCACATTTATTTATGGCATCACACTGTAGCTGTTATTAGGGGGTTTGCTTTTTCATTCAACGTTACATTTTAAAATTAGCCATGTTAATAGGTGTGGCTCTGGTTTATTCCCTTTAATTGCCTGATATGATTTCATTGTTTGAGCATGCTTCCATTTATTTATCTAAGATTTTGTTTCTATAAGATCTCTTCTAACTAGACCTCAGCCCAGCTCCTCAAAAGCATCCACCTAAAAAGAATCAAGCAGGCCTATAAGAATTTGCTTCCTGGAACACCTGGCTGGCTAAGTCAGTAAAGCATGCAACTCTTGATCTTGGCGTTGCGAGTTCAAGCCTCATGGTGGCCATAGAGCTTACTTTAAAAAGCAAAAAACAATTAGTTTCGTTTTGTTTCTTACAGTTTCTAGAAAATGAACACCAAGTTTAAGGGAGAACAAGTACTGTTCTGGTGATGCTGCTAAGCTGAATCATCAGCAGGTGAGGGCAGCAGTATATTATTTTACTAGAATAACTCTAAGGTGTAATTAAGCATTCTTCCCTAGCTGTGAAACAGCCAAATCTAATTCTTTGGCCAAATCAGAGGGCCTACAAGTCACTAAAACCTTTTGACAAACTCCTTTCTGTCTCAAACAGTTCACATGGTTTCTGTGGTTTGCTGCTAAGAACTCTGACCAATACCATGGGATTGAGGCATCTTTAAGAGCCTTCTTAGCACTCTTTCCTTCCAAAAGCACCTCAAAACTCCACTTTTATTTAATCACACACCTAGAAAGAGTGTAAATGATAAGAGTGAAACCTATCACTTTCAGAATTTTAGAGATGAAAGCTGTTGGCCTCTGGGCCCTTACCTTCTCTCACTTCTAACTGTTCACAGTATACAAGTGAATATGAATCGGGTGAAGAGTTAACAGTAAGACTCAAGGACACAGAATTTGTTATATAAATAACAGAGCACAAATTGTAAGAAAATGTGGCCTGTCAACTTGGGTGAGCCCTAGAATTTATCCTGTTAAATATGCCGCCTCTGGCAGAAGCAAAAAGAAGCATCTTTTGGAAAAATATGGTTGCTGTCTTTCAAGATGTAAATCTTTTGAGCTTACCATATTCTCCAAAGATTTCCTACATTTCCTTTTAACGGAGTCAGATGGACTACATTTAACTCCTGGCTCTACTATTTGGTAGGTCTATACCTATATCATACAGGCAAGTTACTTAACCTCTCTGAGACTCTGTTTCCACGGACATAAAATAGGGATTATGGGGGCACCTGGTGGGGGGGGTGGCTCAGTCAGTCAAGTGTCCGACTTTTGATTCAGACTCA
Source organism: Panthera uncia (assembly GCF_023721935.1). Classification (NCBI taxonomy): domain Eukaryota; kingdom Metazoa; phylum Chordata; class Mammalia; order Carnivora; family Felidae; genus Panthera; species Panthera uncia. The sequence continues at coordinate 149,786,620 of NC_064810.1, forward strand.
GGTCATGATCTCATGGTTGCGAGATTGAGCTCCGTGCGCTGAGCTTGAAGACTGCTTGGGATTCTTTCTCTCCCTTTCTCTCTGCCCCTCCCCCGCTGCCTCACTCTCTACCTCTCTCAAAATAAATACATAAACATCTTTTTAAAATAAAATAAAATAGGGATTATTATACCTCCATCTAAAGGTTGTTCGAGGATGAAGTAAGATACGCGTGCAAAGTACTTGGCATACAGTAGGCATAAAATAAATAGTAGCTTCCATGGCACTTTGCATAGCCTCTTTTTAGAACATTATGTTTGAGCACCTCAAATATATGGGCAGGTCTCACCCATCTGTGCATTCCAAGTACCAGGTATGGGTGAATACCACAGAAGGTGCTAAATAAATGCTTCTGAATAAATGAATTAGAAATAATATAAATAATAAGAAGAAGTGTTTATTACATATTTATGTACTTTGATATGCAATACATATATGCGTATATACATATATTATACTGTTTAATCCTCACAATAATCCTAGGAAGTGTTAACTACTATGGAATCAAGGCTCAGAGAGGTTAATTAAGTTGTCAAAGTTCACACAACTCATAAGTGATGGAGCTAGAATTCAAACGCAAGCCTATGCCTTTAAAAAAAATTTGTTTAATGTTTATTTATTTTTGAGACAGAGAGAGATAGAGCATGAACAGGGGAAGGTCACAGAGAGAGGGAGACACAGAATCCGAAACAGGCTCCAGACTCTGAGCTGTCAGCATAGAGCCCGACGCGGGGCTCGAACTCACGGACCACGAGATCGTGACCTGAGCGGAAGTCAGGACACCCAACCGACTGAGCCACCCAGGCGCCCCAAGCCTATGCCTTTAAATATTACACTCTATTTACTGCATCCTGCTCGGGCAGTACAAGAAGAAAGTAACAAGTACAGTACAAGACAAAGTAACACGTGAGCTGGATCTTAGAGGACGACTAAGAATCCATCAGGCACATAAGGAAAAAGGCATCTCAGTAAGGTGAACCAGGACATACACAATGGAGCGAAAAAGAAAAGCATGTTAGTTCATGACAGTGTAGAAGAGAAGTCCCTGGACAGGAGACTGTAAAGGTGGCCTAGGGTCAGTCCATGAAGGGCTTACAGGTTATACAACATCATGTTCTTCTCTTGGGGCCAATGGGGAATCACTGAGAAATAGCTTTAAGCAGGCAGCAGCATGATCAGAGCTGTGCTTCAGAAATTCACCTCCAGCAGCCTCACAGAGGAAGAACTGGAATGAGAGCCCAGACAGGGGGTAGGAAGATAGAAAAGGAGATAAGCCATTTGCCCAGGCTTTCCCATCTCTGAGGCTCTGATCATCGCTATACTATTTTCTAAGTGACATCTTAACATTAGCGGCCAGCACAACTGTGATCTCTATCCAAACTGGGTCACACTTCCTGGATGAGGATTTCTTTCTCAGGAAAGTTTCACCTGTTTACTTACCTGGGGGCAACAGAAATGAAGCTACCCAGCTAATGAGCTGGCTTTGCCCTTTTGTTTCAAGCAGTGTCAGCACTTCCTTCCCCCTCCCTGCCGACACATGGGGCCCCCTCCCTGCCGACACATGGGGACAGCCTGAAAGGTATCCCTCACACCCTCCAGAGCCCAGGCCCTCTCTGCAGAGCTGGGGTTTCAGCACATTTCTCTCTCCTGGTGCTTTTCTATTCCTTTGTTCTCTTAGACTCCATCAAGATAGTCACTATTTTTATACTATTGTATAACGATGGGAGGCTGTCTTTTAAACTCAAATGCTTGTTTATCTTCTCTCGTACTTTTGTATTAGGTCTCTCCATAAGGATGCTCAAGATGAAAAGAAATTCTCAGCGCCGATTTTAAATCTGCAAAAAAGATATACCGTACAAAATCTGTTTGGGCAAGTTCCTAAAAAAAGAGTGGAGGAAGTCATAGGTTTTGTCTTTTAGAGCCCCCCACCTCCTCACTGCAAAATGCAGAGTAAATCTTTCCTGCCAGATTGTAAAATGTCTTGGTCTTCTCTTCCGCTTAAATCATGACCAAAAATTTACTTCTGAGGGAGGACTGGTACTATATTAAGCTTAACACCACTTCACATTAAGGAAGCAATCAAAATTTAAGGAGTACAGTATCCAGAAATAGACCCACATATATACAGTCAATTGGTTTTTACTAAAGGTTCAGCAATACAATCGAGAAAGAATGCTCTGTTCAATAAATGAGGCGGAAACAAATGCCACATCCATATGCAAACAAATAAACTTCAATTTCTGCTCTTCAGAAGACATCAACATCTCATACCCATTAGGGTAGCAGCTATCAAAAAGACAGAGAATAACAAGTATTGGCAAGGATGTGGAAAACTTGGAATCCTCTTTTTTTTTAATTAAAAAAATCTTTTCCAATGTTTATTTATTTTTGAGAGAGAGAGAGACAGAACACGAGCAAGGGAGGGGTAGAGGGAGAGGGAGGCACAGAATCTGAGAATCAGAGGCACAGAATCAGAGCAGGCTCCAGGCTCTGAGCTGTCAGCACAGAGCCCAATGCAGGGCTCAAACCCACGAACCATGAGATCATGACCCGAGTCAAAGTCGGACCTTAACCAGCTGAGCCACCCGGGCACCCCAATTTGGAATCCTTATATACCTGATGGGAATGTAAAATGGTGTAGCTGCTATGGAATACAGTATGGTTGGTCCTCAAAAAATTAAATATACAATTACTATATGAGGGGCCCCTGGGTGGCTCAGCTGATTAAGCATCCAACTCTTGACTGGGCTCAGGTCATGATCTCACGGTTCATTAGATCGAGCCCTGCATCGAGCTCTGCGCTGATGGTGCGGGGCCTGCTTGGGATTCTCTCTCCTTCTCTCTCTCTCTCTCTCTCTGGCTCTCCCCTGCTTATACCCTTTCCCTGTCTCTTTCAAAAATAAATAAATAAATAAATATTTAAAAAAAGAGAATCATCATGTGATGCCGCAGTTCGACTCCTGGGTATATACCCATTCGCAATGGCTAAAACACGAAAGCAACCTAGTGTCCACTGACAAATGAATAAATGAGCAAAACGTGGGATATTTTATATACGGCATATACATAAGTGTATACAGTATGTATGATATGTATACACTATATATATAATATATATACAATACAGTCGACCCCTGGAAAACATAGGTTTGAACTGTATGGGCCCACTTATATGTGGATTTTTTACAGTATAGTATTGTATATGTACTTTCTCTTACGATTTTCTCAAAAATATTTTCTTTTTGGGGCGCCTGGGTGGCTCAGCGGGTTGAGCATCTGACTTCGGCTCGGGTCATGATCTCACAGTTCGTGAGTCTGAGCCCCATGTCGGGCTCTGTGCTGAGAGCTCAGAGCCTGGAGCCTGCTTCGGATTCTGTGTCTCCCTCTCTCTTTGCCTGCTCATGCTGTCTCTCTCTCTCAAGAATAAATAAACAATAAAAAAAAAAATTTTAACGAGAACTGCTAAGATTAAAAAAATTTTTCTTTTCTGTAGCCTACTTTTTTGTAAGAATAGAGTACATAATGTATAACATACAAAATATGTGTTAACTAAAGGTTCATGTTATCAGTAAGCCTTGCTGCCAACAGCAGGCTATTAGCAGTTTCAGCTGTTGTGAAGGCAAAAGTTACACACGGGTTTCCAAAAGCGTCAGGGGATCAGTGCCCCTAACCTCGGAGTTATTCAAGGGTCAACTGTATATATGATGGAATATTATTCAGCCTTAAAAAGGAAGGAAATTCTAACAGATGCTACGACATGGATCAACCTTGAGGACATTAAAGCAAGTGAAATAACCCAGTCATTAAAAGACAAATACCTCTGGATTCCACTTCTATGAGGTAGCTAGGATAGTCAAAATCAGAAACAGAAAGTAGAATGGTAACTGCAGGGGCAGGGAGAGGGGGAAAGGAGAGTTACTGCTCAAAGGGGACAGAGTTTCAGTTTTACACGATGAAAAGAGTTCTGGAAATGGATGGTGGTGATAGTTACATAACAGTGTGAACGTACTTAATGCCACTGAATTGTACACTTCAAAATGGTTAAGATGGTAAAATTTATGTTGTCTGTATTTCACTGCAATTTAAAAAGTTGGAAAATAAAAGAAGTTGCTTAGAGAATGAAAGGACAAACCAAAGACTGAGAGGAAATACTTGCAAAACATATTCAACAAGAAAAGTGTATCCAGAATATACAAAGAACCTTCTCATTCAATAAGAAGAAATCAAACAGTCCGATTTTTAAAAAATGGGCAACAATTTGAACAGACAACTAACCACAGACTTCATCTAAATGGCAAGCAAGCACATAAAAGGAATCTCAGCACTGACAGTTGTTAGGGAAATACAAATTAAAACCATGACAATAGATAGATACCTGCTACGATGGCTAAAATAGAAAACTGATGGTACCAAGGACCCACAGGGATGCAGAGCACACACTGCTGATGGAAATGCAAGATAGTACCGCCACGCTGGAAAGTAGTTTGGCAGGTTTTTTTTTTTTAAGCGAAACATACACTTTTAAATTGCGATGTTTCCATACAACTGAACGCTACCCAGCAATAAATGTGAGCGAACCACTAGCACATGCAGCCATCTGGATGAGTTTCAAAAGCATCAGGTTAAGTGAAAGAAGCCAAACTCAAAGAGCTACATATTGCAGGACTCCATTTAGTATATGACATTCCAGAAAAGGCAAAAAACAATAGAGAAGAGAACAGATTATTGTCGGAGGCTGAGTGTAGAGGGAGAACAGCTGCAACGGGGCACAGGGAGTATTTTGACACCAATGTTAATATCCTCCATCTTGACTGTGGGGCTGGTTATATAGCTGCCTGAGTTTGTCAACACAGAAATTGGGAACCTTGGCTTAGGCCAAAAAGAGTGATTCTTATTGTCTGCACATTTATCTCGATACAAAATCAAACTCAAAAAAATTCAAAAGGAGAAGTCAGGCCTTCGGCAATGATACAGGGTGTGCTATGGAGTAGAAACATTAATGCTCACCAATAACTGTTTAAATATCTGAGTTAAAAATAAATAAATAAATACATACATAAATATCTGACAGAGTTATTAATAAGCTACTCAAGCTGCACACTGTTTGATGACTGCTAGGAAATGTATCTGTTCTAACCAAAACCCAAATGAACGTGTTGAGCTGTTTCTTCAAAAAGGGGAAAGAAAATATGGCTCTGACTGAAGTCTATGGAATTAAGGTCAATGGTTTCTGACTTGAACATAAGTGAGCCAAATACTTAGAACAAATTTAATGACACTGTAAGCATGAAAGCTTAATCTTGATCAGACTGCAGAAGGAGGTTTTAGGTACAATGTAAAGTATAGTATAAATTCTTATTGGAATACTGACTTCTGGTACTGAAAGGCTATGTTTCATTCAAGCCATGTTGACAAGGTGGTACAGTTTGTTCTTCAAGAGACCCTAAAAACATTTAAAGCCTGGGTTAAATACTAACTATGAAAAGTAAGAACACTATTGGGCATCAGGTGCTAAGCCACTTCTCTTCAGTTTTTAAAGCGCTTTTAAGTACCAAGATTTTAAAACATTCTGGCAAAGAGCCTTAATACAAATCATAATTACAAAGAAACCTTTCAGTTTTTAAATTGAAGCAGCTACTCAGAATCAAAATGAGCTATTACTTAGGTGATTACATAATCCTTAGCATCCATAAAGACCAGTGTTTATTATTCCCTGCTTTCAGAGAACTATGCCACCAGTGTTTTCAGTCCTGATCCCCAATACAAAAATGTCCACATCCTGACCCAGTGCTCCATTATGCAGAGCCATAAAAGCAAATATTTGCTTAATTTTATTTTAAATATAGCACTGAATATGCATCCTCACTTTGTGAAGATAGGAGGATATATGTGAAAAGATTAAAGGAAAGAAAACTATTTAAAGAAAGTAGACTTTAAACAGAAAGATAAGTCATTAAAAATACTAAACTCTAAATGTCTGATAAATCAAGATCTAGAAAATAAATTTGAAGGTATATATTATGCCTTTAATATTACCCAAGAGACTCCTTACATTCCCTGACCTTGGCATCATACGTTACTGACAAAGCAAGTGAAAAAAACATATATTAAAACTATATACGTACATTTAAATCTAGAATCATTGGTCGCCAGAGTATATCCTGACTTCTGCCGGTTCCTGGCTGAAAAGACCCAGTGAATCTACTTGCAACATGTATCCTACTTCCCCTACCCTCCACATCAGTAAAAGAGAGGAAGGCCTTTTCCTCACTTCTGGGTATATATCCAAAGGAAACAAAACCACTATCTCAAAGAGACACCTGCCCTCCCTACCCCCATGTTCACTGCAGCATTATTCACTTAGAAACAATCTAAGTGTCCATCAATAGAGGAATGGATAAAGACCAGGTGTATGCCTATACAATGGAATGTTACGCGGCCATAAGAAAGAAGGAAATCCTGCCCTTTGTAACAACAGGGATGGATCTTGAGGGCATTATACCGAGTGAAATAAGTCAGACAGACAAAAATAATAAATACTGTGTGATCTCACTTATACGTGGAACCTAAAAAAACCAAATTCACAGAAAAAGCGATCAGATTTGTGGTTGCCAGAGGCAGGGAGTGGGGGAGGGGGACTGGGTGAAGTGACCATAAAGTACAAACTTGTAAACTTCCAGTTGTAAGATAAACAAGCATCAGAGATGTAACATACAACATGACGACTACAGTCAACACTGCTGTAGGGTATATTTCAAAGTTGCTACGAGAGTAAATCCCAAAAGTTCCTATCATAAGAACAAAAAAGGTGGTTTTTCTGTTTTGTAACTATACAAGGTGAGGGATGCACCCTAAACTTACTGGAGTAATCATTTCACAACATGTATGCACGTCAAATCATCACGCTGTACAACTTAAGTTTAAATAGTGTTGTATGTCAATCATATCTTAATAAAACTGGAAGACCGATAAGTAGGTAAGTAAACACATACGAACATACACCTATGTCGGAATTAAGCTCGAAGCTCTGTGGTCCCTCCTGAAAACCTAGTCCGTTCCAAATGGGGTTCCTCTCCAACCTGGACGTGCCAGTCAAGTACGGTCTGGGACAAGTTCCTGAAGCTCTAAAACCTCCTTCCAGAGCAGTCAGGCTGGAAGCAGACTTTTCCAGTCACTGGCCAGCAAGCCATGTGTGGTGGTCATGAGTGCTAAATCCAGAGATGAGCTCCTTTGTGTTTATCCTATGAAGACATTTCTATTGACTTAAATTGATGCTTTCTTGCTTGAGAAATAAAATGAGAGACAGAAGTTTAAACATGCTTGCCAACCAAATGGAATATTAGATCAAAAATATATTTAAATCAGGATACTATGAACTCTGATAAAAAATTCTGGTGTTAAGACCAAAGCTTATGGAAGCATTTTTTTAAGGTTGTTTAAACAACAATTGTCACTGAAGCCCTACTGATCTAGCCTTGATTTCCCACTGAATTAATTATCATTCTCTTTTTAGGGGGCAATCAAGATTCTCAAAGCACTAAGTCACTTTGACTTTTACATTGATCATAAGCACAATGTTGAAATAAACCTTGAAAATGACAACTTTCCAACTCCAGTCTTCCTTAAAACACTTAATTTGGAGCGGTCTAAAAGTCAATCAGGGGACTTCTGCTTTCAGGAACATGGAGTAGACATACTTCTGGTTCTTTCCATTAAGTATAACTAAAAACCCTGGGCACTGTTTATAAAGTAAACATAAGAAGATTCTGAAAGGTGGAAGAAGACAGACCAGCTAGGGGCTCTGAAACTTAAAATGACATTGCAGTGATCTCTGGGGTTTCTTTTTCTAACAGCCCAGACTTAGCTGAAGAAGGTGCTAAGGCGAACACCAACAGTTGCAGACGGGAGTTCCCTCCAAAGACTACTCTTTATAACTAAGGGACCAGGAAAGGGATAGTCTGGCAACACACAAAACTTTCAGACAACAACTGCTCTACAGCAGCCAATCACCACACACACACACACACACACACACACACACACACACACACCTCCTCACCCGTGCCAGCAAAACTGGCTGAGTACCTAGAATTCCACCCTCATCAGGGTGTTAGGAGGCCAGGGTAGTGTCCGAGAAGGCCAAGTAGGGAGCAGGAACTTCCAAACCTGACAACTGGTAAAGAGTTCCCCTGTCTCCCAGAGGTGTCAGTGGAGACCATGTGGCCAGCCTGGACTTCCATCCCTACCTAGAAGTAAGGAAGCCCTCCTCCCACTGGAGCGGTGCCAGAGGAGGCACAGGAGGAGGCAGGGGTTTCCCAGCACCCAGTGGCATGAGACCACTCCGAATGCAGTTCAGTAGAGACCATGTGGGAGCTGAAAACTCCCTCCCTGCACAGCAGCGTGTCAAAAGAGGCCAAGTAGAGATCCTGGACTTCTACATCTATCTGGCATAATGAGACAGTGCCCTCCCCTCCGTTCTCTGCTGGAGCAGTTTCAGAGAAAACCAAATAAAGCACAAGGTTTAAATAAGATCCAGAGACTCATAACATAGTATGAAAATGTCAAGATTTCAATTGTAATTCACTTACATCAAGAACTAGAAATTCTCAAATTGAATGAAAAACGACAATCAATAGATGCCAACACCAAGATGACAGAGATGTCATACTTCTCTGACAAAGATTTTAAAGCAGCTATGAGGGGTACCTGGGTGGCCCAGTTGCTTAAGCATCTGACTTGATTTGGGCTGGAAATCAAGAGCCTGCTTGGGATTCTCTCTCCCTCTTTCTCTCTCTCTGTTCCTCCCCTGCTTGAGTTCTCTCTCTCTCCCCCTCTCTCTCTCTCAAAATAAATTTAAAAAAAAAGAAAAAAATAAAGCAGCTATGATAAAAACAATTAGGAGCACTTTAAAACAAATGAGGAAAATAAAAAGCTTCAGCAAAGAAATAGAAAGTCTCAGGAGAGAAATACAAGATAGAAAGAAAAACTAAATGGAAGATTTAGAACCAAAAAATACAAAAATTGAAATAAAAAGCTCAGTGGATGGGAGATACACAGCAGCATGGAGGGAACTAGGAACAAATAAAAAAGCTTGAAGACAGGACAACAGAAATTATCCAATCTGAACCAACAGAGAGAAACGAAAAAAGAATAGTTAGCATTGATAAGCCCATGGACTATAACAAAGGATTTTAATATTTGTGTCATTAGAGTCCCAGAAGGAGAAGAGACATGGCAGTGTTGAAAAAGCATTTCAGGAAATAATAGCTGAAAACGTCCCAAATTTGGCAAGAGACACACTCTACAAATTCGAGAAGCTGAGCAAATTCCAAACAGGGTAAACCCAAAGAAATCCACACCAAGACATATCATAACTAAACTTCTGAAAACTAAAGATGATACAGCCGCTTTGGAAGGCAGTTTGGCAGTTTCTTACGTAACTAAAAATATTCCTACCACACTAGACGGCAATGGTGCTCCTTGCTATTTACCCAAATGAGTTGAAAACTTGTGTCTACAGGAAAACCTGTACCCAGATGTTTATAGCAGCTTTATTCACAACTGCTGAAACGTGGAAGCAACTGAGAGGTTCTTTAGTAGGTGAATGGACACACTACAGTGCATGCATACAATGGAATACTATTCAGTACTAGAAAAAAAATGAGCCAGGAAGAAACAGAGGAAGTTTAAATGCACATTACTGAGTGAAAGAAGCCAATCTGAAAAGGCTACATACTGTATGATTTCCAACTATGTAATATTCTGGAAAAGGCAAAACTAGGGAGACAGTAAAAAGATCAGTGGTTGCCAGGGGCTGCAGGAAGGGAGGAATGAATAAATAGAACAGGGAGGATTTTAAGGGCAGGGAAACGATTCTGTATGACATTACAATGGTAGATACATGTCCCTACACATTTGTCAAAACCCACAGAATGTAAGACACCAGGAGTGTGCCATAATGTGAACTGTGGGCTTCAGGTGATAATAATGTGTCAATGCAGGGGAGGTTGTGCATGTGTGGGGTCAGTGTCACATGGGAACTCTAATTTCTGTTCAATTTTGCCATGAACCTGAAACTGCTCTAAAAAAATAAAGTCTATTTTTTAAAAATACATTGAACTGAGTGAAAATGAAAATGTAGCATCAGAATTTGTGGGACATTGCAAAAGTAGTGTTAAGAGAAAAATTTGTAGCACTAAATGCATACATTAGAAAAGAAGAAAAGTCTCAAATCAATCTAAGCTCCCTTTCGAGAACCAAGAAAAAAAGAGCAAAATAAACTCACATCGAGCAAAAGGAAGGAAATAATAAAAGAACAGAAATCATTGAAGTTGAAGACATAAAAGCATAGAGAAAATTAATGAATCAAAGACCCGATTCTTTGTAAAGATCAAGAGAACGGAGAAATCTATAGCAAGAATGACAAAAATTACCAATATCAGGAATGAAAGAGTATATCACTTCAAACCCTACAGGAACCAAACAGATAATATGAGAATAATATTATGAACAACTCTACACATAAGTTTGACAACTTATATGAAATAGTCAAATCTTGAAAAAAAAAAGCACCTATAACTTAGCCAACATGAAAGAGATTATTTGAATAGCTCTATAACTGTTAAGGAAATTAAATTTGTAATTAAAAACTCTCCCCCAAAGAAATCTCCAGACCCAGATGATTTCACTGGAGACTTAACACCTATTCTGCATAATCTCTTCCAGAAAAAAGAAGAGAGGACACTTCCCAATTTATTTTGTGAAGTTGACACCAAAACAGATAAAGACGATGCAAAAAAAAGGAACTACAGACAAATATCACTCATGAATACAGATGTAAAAACTCTTAACAATATCCATCAATGTAATCTACCACATCAGCAGACTAAAGACAAAACTCACAGGACGGTATCAGTTGATGCAAAAAAATTACACAACAAAATAACATCCTTTTAAAAATTTCTTTTAAAGTTTATTTATTTTGAAAGAGTGCATGGGAGGGCTCTGCACTGTCACTGAGGAGCCCGATGTAGGGCTCAAATCCACGAATGAACCAGGAGATCACGACCTGATCCAAACGAAATCGAGTGTCAGACATTTAACAGACTGAGCTACCCAGGTACTACCCAAAAATAATAACATCCATTCTTGCTAAAAGCTTTCAGAAAAATAGGAATACAGGGAAACTTCGTCAACCTGATAAAGACATCAAAAAAAAAAACAAAAAACAACCCTACAGCTGACATTATATTTAATGGTAAAGGACCGAATGGTTTCCCACTGGGAAGGTTGTCCAATCTCCCCACATATTATTCAACACTCTAGTGAGTGCGATAAAGCAAGAAAAAGAAAAGCATACAAATCAGAAATGAAGAAATATAAATGTTCTTATTTGATACGTTTGTGTAAAAAACTGCAAGAAATCTACAAAGCCTCTTACAACTAATAAGTGAGCTCAGCAAGGTCATAGGATATGAGACAAACATACAAAAATCGATTCTATTTCTATATAGCAATGCACACTTGGACCAAAATTAAAAGTACAATATGATTGGGGCGCCTGGGTGGCACAGTCGGTTAAGCGTCCGACTTCAGCCAGGTCACGATCTCGCGGTCCGTGAGTTCGAGCCCCGCGTCGGGCTCTGGGCTGACGGCTCGGAGCCTGGAGCCTGTTTCCGATTCTGTGTCTCCCTCTCTCTCTGCCCCTCCCCCGTTCATGCTCTGTCTCTCTCTGTCCCAAAAATAAAAAAACAAATAAAAAAACGTTGAAATGTAAAAAGTACAATATGATCACTTAAAACAAGCTAGAGAAACATTTAAGTGTTAGTCTAACAAAACATCAACAGGACTTGTATGCCGAAAACTATACAACTCTGATGAAAGAATCAAAGAATGTCTAAATAAGCACAGAAACATAACGTGTTCATGGATTAGAAGGCTCAACATAGTAAAGATGTCAGTTCTCCCCAAATTTATATACAAGTTAAATTCAATTCCTATCAAAATCTCAGCAAGATCTTTTGTAGATACAGACCAGGTTATTGTAAAATGCATATAGAAAAACAACAGAACTAGAACAGCTAAAATAATTTTTGAAAAAGAACAAAAAATTGGAGAAATCAGTCCATCCTATTTCAAGACTTACTACATAGCTATGGTGGATCAGTGAACAAGAGACCCTACACAGGGGGGACTGGGTGGCTCAGTCAGTTGAGTGTCTGACTTTGGCTCCGGTCATGATCTCACAGTTGGTGGGTTTGAGCCCCAGGTCCGGCTCTGTGCTAACAGCTCAGAGTCTGGAGCCTGCTTCAGATTCTGTCTCCCTCTCTCTCTGCCCCTCCCCTGCTTGCGTTCTGTGTCTCTATCTCAAAAATAAATAAAAATTTTAAAAAATTTTTAAAAAAGAGATCTACACTAATATGCTGAACTGATTTTTGACAGAGATACAAAGGACATTCAAAAGAGGAAGGACAGCCTTTCCAACAATTTATGTCTAATTGCTTCAACAGCAAAAAACTGAACCTAAATTTCTCATCTTATAAAACAGTGAACTCAGAATGGATTTTCTGCTACTGCAAGCAATGTACCCATCAGTGAAAATTCCTGTACGTGTTTCTTTGATCACATATGAGGGCACTTCTCCAGGAGAAACACCCAGAAGTAGAACTACAAGTTTGAAGATAGGGCCAACATCGCTGATTGGCTGAACCAACACTTTGTTCCCACCTATTTCTAATCATCTCCTGCCTCCCATAACAAAGGCTGGAAAAGCTGGAAACTCATTCTGCTTGCAGCTAGGGGTGGTCATGTGACCCAGTTCTTGCTAAATAAACATTGGCAAAGTTTGCTGACCAGTCCTCAAACGTTTTTGCTTTCCAGGTAAAAGGGACAGACATGACTGTCGCTGTTTTCTGCCCTGAAGGTGGCTGTGGTGTTTGGAGGGGTGGCAGCTACGTTACAACAAGAACAGAAGCCAAGAGAATCATGGTGATGTCAGGCCTGGTACCAAGGAGTTGCTGAACCAAAGCCAGCAGGAGCTTACGTCCAGACTGTTAGCTGTGTGGGAATAAAATCCTATTGGTTTACGCCATAGGCTAAGCCCAGTTGTCTGTTACTTGCAGCCAGAAAGGTTCCTAAACAATTCAGTGCTAAATTATCCTCTAAAAAGTCTGTATTGATTGTATTCTCCAACAAAAGTCTGTAAGAGTACCCATTTCCCAAAACTTTTATTTACTCTGAATGTTGTCATTTAAGTGCTTAACCGAGCTGATGCATATGCAACTATGTCCCCTGAAGTAGAGCATCACTTCATACATTTATGGGACAGACTGGCTCTTCTATGCTAGGACTTCCTTGTTCATGAGCTTGTCCACTTTTCCACCGTACTAACCCTTCTTATTGATTTGTAAGAGTAAATGTCTAGACAGCAAAGCAGGCTGAGTTGAACTAACAGGGAAATCTGTCTCTGCATCTTTATACTGTCAACCAAATCAAACACAGCTAAGAAATAAATCTTCCCTGACAGGCCAGGCTGTTGGTGGCAATCGTGACAGTCGTCTCCAAGGAGTGCACCACCACGTGGCAATGTGTCAAGGAGTAATTCAACTCGTGCAAAACACCAGAGCCAACGTTGAGTATTTATGTATTATCATTCTTCGTTTTACAAATCCATACCTAAAGAAAGGTTTAACATACATCATCTCATTTAACCCTCCTATCAAACACAAAAGCAGTCATTACTATTCCTGTTTTACAGAATAAATGATAAAGTAAACTTTTTTAAAACCCACAGTGTGTCTCTTTCCTCCCACAAAATCTTACAACATTCCAGGCCCCACCAATAAAAACAAAGTGGTTAAGTGTTTACCTAAAATTAAAATTATGTAAAATATATTGTGCCCATCTAAACAGATCAACATGCTTAAGCTAGAAACATCGCCGAACCTATTTAGTGACGTACGAGTATGAAGAAGCTGTTCCGAATTTTGGCTCTGAAGTTTATTGCCATGTCGTAACTGACCAATTTTTTTCCATTTCTTAAAAGTGAAAAACTGAATCAAGTATTATTTAATGTTTCGGCAAGAAGAATCTACTGGCTAGCCACCCCACCCCCGAGCAGCCAGTATTGGCCTAATCAGATAACAATCAGCCAGCCAGACACTAGAAAACAAACAAAATAAGCTGTTAAAGATAATAAAAGATCGCCATGAAAAGTAACGTAAACAGGTTGAATAGAATAAGCACCGTCCTTGACGATTTGTGCGTGCGTGGCTTGGATTTTGGATAGATGGACTCTAAAAAGCCTAGCAGCTAGAGGAAGAGAGAGTGCTGGGGAGGACCCCACTCCTAGACTCAGGTTGGGGGCGGCAGGAGGGCTAAGGTCCTGACAAATATTTCCCTGCTTTATGCCACACCTCTCTTCACAACAGCTGTGGATTCTCGCTCTGGCAAAGCATCACGCAAAGCACTCGATCCAGAGTGGGTGAGAAGCAGAGGCACCAAACCACCTTCGTGCCTCCCACTAAACCTTCGATGAGAGGACACGCCCGGCCCAGAGCCCACAGGCCAGGGCTCCAACTGACAGTCCTGATGGCAGAAAGGTCAGAACAAGTGTTGCCCACTTGGGCCCAAAGAGACATACAGATGGACCTGAGGCACCCTCTTCGCTTAGTTGTGTAGCTACTTTGTTAGGCACAGAAAAATGCCTGGGGGAGTTTGATTTCTAATTCCGCGTAAAAGAAAACACGTCTGCAGACACATAATGTTCCTGGTTTACGAAAGTGCAAATGGGTTGACAAATCCCCAATCTGGGGGTCCTTCTGGCGGTTTCTTGCCTTTTCTGATGGGCCTGCCCAGTGGTCCCTGCTTGGAAAGAGACAGGGGCTTGTCTCCTCCCACCTTCACCCCACTTCCTCAGATGGGCTGCACCCCTTACCCCGCTGGCACAGCAAGGGTCGTAACACATGGAAAGAAATCGGATTCTTTCCCAGAGTTGGCAGTAGCCAGGCTAGGCTGGGTGGGGGGAGGGTGTCCTTGTGGGCTGCTCCTGACATCAGTCTAGGTGTTTGGGGGGCGCACAGCAGGAAGAGAGGGAGGCAGGCTTTAGTCACCAAAACAGACCAAGCCAGATTCCCTGGCCCTTCAAAGACCTCAGGACAACTCACTAGAGGGACAATAAGCAGGGCACATAAGAAAGGGGGACATCAAGTCTCAGAGGGGGGCAGAGGCACAAAGAAAAAGAACGAGGAGGAGACAAAAGTGGGTGATGGGGTCAAATGTGCTAAAACCAAACCAGGCATTGCAGCACAGAGAGAAGGGACACACCCGGCACCCTAAGGGCTCCCTGAGTCTGTGTTAGAGGTCGGCCCTAAAAGGGCCCAGGGAGCATCAGACCAAGCAGACACTCCCAACAGGCTGTTGTCACTGAGACCAGAAGCCGAAAAAGGGGGAATGGCTTAGGCAATGCCTCCCCCCCCCTTGCCTCCCCAGCACTTGCACAACCAACTAAAACACCCAGGCACACGGCCTCACTGGTGCACACATATGGCACAGACAGGCCACAGCCTTCGCGTGAGTGCACAAACACACACAACCTTCCAGTCCATGAACACAGCGTATTCAACCTGCCAGCTGGTGGTGTAGGCACACCATGCACACACACAAACTCCTGTCAGTAGGGAACACACACACAACCTCTCTGCAGGCTCACGCTCATGCACACACACACATACTTACTCCACAACCTCTTGGCTACATACAAACCTGCACATAAGGTACATACAGAACCTCATGGCCTGGCAGGAGAACACGCACTCACAACCTCTGCGAGAGGTGCACACACACACACACCCCTACAATCTCAGTTGGCGTGTCCGCACACACACGTTTAAGTGCACACACACGCACTCACAACCTGTCAGGTGCACAGCATCCTCCGCACCTCTCTGGTAGACGCACACACCCTGAACCACCTCTCTGTCTCATGCACACACAAAACCCAAAGGGCACAAGCACTCACAACCTGCCAGCAACACACACACACACACACACGCACACACACGCTCACAACTTCTCCGTTGGTGGAGCGCAAACCTAAACTCGCAGCGCGTCAGGGTCACCGCCACCCGCTCACAGCCTCGCCTGCGGGCTCACCCCCACACCCACGCACCCTCCTGCGCGGGCGCACCCCTCCCCCAGGCCCGTGCGGGCGCGCGGCAGCCAACTCTTGCGGCGCGGGGAGTGCGCCCGCCCCCCGCCCGCGCCCGCCCACCCGCGCCCCTGCTCACCTTTCTCGCCCGCGCCCCGCGCGCGGCCCTCGTCCTCCTTGGGGTTGGTCACCTGGGTGATGATGGCCGGGCCGTCCATGGGTGCGCGGCGCGGCGTCCGCCCGCCGGCCCGGCCCCCCGCAAGCCAGGCGCGCGGGGGCGCGG